>NW_007258673.1:1689-5946 GCF_000164805.1 Carlito syrichta
CAGTCTCAACAACACAGCAAGACCTTGTCTCTACAAAAAAATTTTTTAAAACTTAAAAATAGCCAGTATGGTGGCATATGCTTGTAGTCCCAACTACTTGGGAGGCTGAGGCAGGATTGCTTGAGCCCAGGAGTTGGGGGCTGTGAAAATGCCACTGTACTCCAGTCTGGGAAACAGAGTCAAAGCCTGACTCAAAAAAAAAAAGGGAAAAGAAAAAAGGAAAACCCACCAAAAAGTTAACAGAAAAGCTATGACTTGCTGCAGCGACACGTGGACAGAGCTGATGGGAGGTGTCTTGTCCCCAGTGAGCATAAGGAAAGGAGGCCTGGTCAGAAACAGCAGCAGCAAGGCCATCAGGACCTGTGTAACACAGCTTCAGGGACATCGTGAGTCAAACAGGCTTCGGGGTTCTAGCCTTTTAACTAGATCACCACTTAGAACACCACCTCCATGAGAAATATTCCAAATGCTGGCCCTAAAGTAAACTGAGAATTTTCTACAGAAATCCCAGAATCTCAAATGTTCAGTTTCCAGTCTCCTGCAGCCCTGCTCCTCCGATCTGCAAGTGCCAAGTGCCTGTTACATAAGACACAGTGTCGGACACTTGGCATGGTCTCTGCCCTCATGGATATGTTGAAGAGATAAGGCAAATATGCAGAAAATGGAGCAATCATCCAAGAGATAAAAACAGTGCCGGGCCAACGACAGGAGCAGAGGCATAAGAGGAGGGGATGACACATGCCAAGACCACTATTTACTGTAACGTCTTCATACAGAGACTGGAGTTCCTTAGGCTGAAGTAGTCAGAAAGGGTTTATAGAAAAGCTACCGTTTGACCTTGGTCTTAAGAGAGAGAAAAAATAGAAATGAGAGGGAAAGAATGGACAGCATGCACACAGAAAACTCCAGGTATGTTCAGAAAATTATGAGTAGACGGATTCTGCCTTTGGGAAATAGTGGATTATAGAAGGCAATAATCAACTGAGAATAACTCAGTTACTACACTCTGGTTACAAGGGAGGTGTCAAACTGGCTCACACAGAAGGACATTTCTCTCACATGACAAGAAGTCCAGAGTTCTGGTGGAGTCTACAGTGTCAGTTGTTTTAGCCCAGGGCACACGGCTACACAGAAGAGGGCTTGTGTTAAGATACTGAAATGGGAGTGCAGATGACCTTAGCTGAGCAATCGACCATTGCAAACAGGGATGTTTAGTGAGTGCTGAGCCTGCCCTGTGTATTACACCCTTCAACTGAGAGGAGAGATTGCATGGGGAGAGCCAGAAAAGGCTCACCACCTAACAGCCAAATCAAAAGCTCCATTTGGAGAAGTTCACAACAATGGATCTTCCTCGCTGTGCCTACTCACTAAAAAGCCCATACAGGTTCAAGCCAGAATGGCCGTTCAAAGTCTGTGGAATCAGCAAAGACCTTCATTCTTACCACTGGAGGCCTGTGTTCTTTAAAGCAAAACTGTGCTAGGACATTCCCCAGAACAGAACATTAGTGAGTGCAGAGAAATTGGCCAGACTGTTTCACCTGCTATAGGGTGATCCAGAAGAAAGTAGACTGATGTCCAGGTCTAGAGAATCAGTATTTCCAGTGTATTCCTGATACCACAAAGTCCCATCACAGTGCGCTCTATCATACATGGAATTAGCCAAGGCCAGTAACCAGGCAAGATGCTCATTTGGTGATGGGATGTATCTCCCTAACTATAAGAAAAGGGCAGCTAAGCAACTTAGACATGTCTGCCAACTGCAGCACTACTCTATAAAGTGAGTCGACAGTGATGTCATTCATCCGTTTTAAAAATGTTTATCGATCCCCACCACGATGCAATATGTCCATATAACAAACATGCACTTGTACCCTCTGAATCTAAAATACATTTTTTTTAGTTGGAGTCTCACTCTGTCACCTAGGCTGGAGTGCAGTGGCACACTCACAGCCACCCCAGCGTCGACCTTCTGGGCTCAGGTGATCCTTCTGCCTCAGCCTTCCAGGTAGCCAGAACTACAGGCAAGAGCCACCACATCTGGCTAATTTTATTTATTGTGGAGATGAGGTCTCACCAAGTTGCCCAGGTTGGTCTCAAACCCGTGGGCTTAGGCAATCCTCTCACCTCGACCTCCTGAAGTGCTGGGGTTATAGGCGTGAGCCACCTGGCCAATAAATACATTTAAAAAAAATGTTTACCACACATGTCCTAGGCAGTGGAGACTCAGCAATGAACAGGGCAAGTGCTGCTCTTGAAGACCTCAGGACCTAGATAAGGAAGACCAGCAAACAAGAGAGCCAGCACTGGATAGGGCAGAGAGAGAAATGCAAGAGGGTGACGGTCTGAGCAGGCAGCTGAGAAGGTCTCCGTGAGGAGGCAACCTGGCGGAGGCCTGAATGACGAGAAGCCGCCAGAAGGACTAGGGCGAGAGCACTGGGATGGCCAGAGACCTGCAACATGCAGTGAACCAGGAGGCCAGTGTGGATGGGCATGACAAGTGAGGGAGACAGGGATGCCAATGAGCAGGACAGGCGGGGACCAGATTCCGAACCTCATGGGCCTGGGGGTTTGGAATTTATTCCAGAAGCAGCTGGTAACAGCTAGATGGTATCGAGCAGAGGAATGGCAGAATTCAATGGACAGAAGATTGATCTGGCTACTGTGTGAAGAACAGACCGGAAGGGGTCAAGAAAAGAAGCAGGGAACTGGCTGGGAGACAATTTCCATGATCCAGGCCAGAGACTGTGGTGGCTGGAGAGGTCAGAGTAGTGAGAGGGCAAGAAGTGTGAGAATTCAGGTTATGTTCGGAAGTTGGGTCCGCAGGACTCACTGGTAGCGCGGGTGTTGAGGGAGGAACCAAGGATGATGCCTGGATCTGAGGTTTAAGCCACTGGATCATGCCTCCCACGGAATGGTGAGAGATGGGGGTAGAAGCTTAGGCTAGCTTCTAAGCATTTCTTATTGGTTTTTCTGAAAATGTACACACGTTCAAATGGAACCATTTCACTTTCCACTATGGGTCAGTGTGATGGTTAACATTACATGTCAATTTGGCTGGGGTAAGGGATTCCCTGATAGCCAATAATACATTAATTCTGGATGTGTCTGTGAGGGTGTTTCTGGAAGAAATTATTATTTGAATCTGTAGACTGAGTAAAGAAAACCCACCTTCACCAGTATAGGCAGGCATCACCCAATTCATTGGAGGCCCAGATAGAACAAAAAGGCAGAAGAGTGAATTCTCTCTAGAGCTGGGACATCTATCTTTTCCTGCCCTCAGACACAGGAGCCCCTGGGTTTTGGGCCCTGAGACACTGGTGCTTATATCAGCGACCCCACTCTCAGTATCGCAATCTATATTAGCCAGGGTTCTCCAAATAAACAGGAGTTATAGATACAGATATATAAAAGGAGATTTATGATGGAAATTGGCTCATGTGGTTACAGAAATAATGTATTGGAGACCAGAACAATAAACACAATGATGTAACTAGTGACATGAAACTCAACTCCTTTGGGCAGAAACAAGCAACTGCGTCTCCAGGAAAACACACACACACACACACACACACACACACACACACACACACACACACACAAACAAGCATGCAGGAGATGACGCACCCCACTCCCACCAGCCTACAGTTCCTAAGAAGTTACACACCAGGATGTCCTGTGACAAAACTCTGATGTTGGGGTGGAAGCCCTGCATTCCAGTCCTACCTTGCAGAGAGAGTTTGAGAGTGTCACTTAGCTCAGGGTCTCAGCTCCTTCTTTATTCTCCCCACCCCAGGGGGCTCTGGTGAATAAGGAAAATGACAAAAAGGGACCCTGAACTGGAAAGCACAAACTACACAGATGCAAATTGCTGATGTCTTCAGATGGGGAAAAGCGGAAGCCACCCATTGTGAGTTCCTTCAAGGCCACCTCTCCTTCCCCATATGGCCAGAATTAGGGGATGGGGTGGGGCAGTAATACATATTCTTAGGCACTGATGCATATGCGTGACATGAAAATGCCTTATTTTTTCTTCTGTTTGATCATGCGGATGTCTTAGAGAGGGTGCTAGTGCTTTCCCTGATGCAGACATGCTACACCTGCAGAAGGTATCTGGCCTCAGACGTCAGGCCTTGTTCCCAGAAGAACTTGACCCCAGCCAGGGCTCTGACCAAGTGACAAGCAGAGTGATGGATGGAGGAGTCAGAGGGCAGCCAGTCAGGCCATCAGCACATCTGGGATCTGTCACTAACGAGACAC
>NW_007258674.1:0-685 GCF_000164805.1 Carlito syrichta
ACTCTGATCTTATATTATCAATCAGGGCTCGGGAGGACCACCTGAGCCCTTCAGGTCAAGCCTCCAGGAGCCAGGAACGTGCCACCAGACCCAACCTGGCTGACTGAGAGTCCGATGACAAAAATGCATGATGATGGGCGTGTACCTGTCCCCATGGAAAGGTCAGCTCAGGCAGGGGATGCTGGAATGATCGGGAGAGGAAGGGGCCCTTCCCCCACCCTAATGTGGCAGATTGGGTGACTGTTACCTCGGCTGGACATGATGTTGCCTGACAGCCTTGATCACTCTGTGCCTGATGGCCACCCTAACTCGAGACCATCTGTTCTGTGAGCTCACATGTGTCTTTGCTGAGGACCATGATTGTGGAGGGTGGAGACAGTCCTTCTGAGACACGTGGCCAAAGGCACGGGATGGATGTTCCCAGTGGCCACCTTTGAAACATTCCACAAATGACAGGTGGGAAATTGCCTTTTCCTCTCCTATTCGTGAGGGTGACACCTCGTGCTGGGTGGAAGGTGTGGTGGTGGTTGTGGTGATGGTGCTTATTATTAGGAGTCAGAATCCCAGTCTGTCACCCATGCCAAAGTGCAGGGGCACAACCACAGACACAACATATTCCACCCTGCAGGACTCCAGTGATCCTCACTCCTCAGTTCCCCAAGTGGCTGGAACCACAGGCCTGTGC
>NW_007258674.1:3094-3830 GCF_000164805.1 Carlito syrichta
CTGACTTCTGCAGGTCAAGACCCCAGGAGCCATGATTGTGCCACTACACCCCAGTCCTGCAGATGGAGACCCCAGCAACACAAATGACGCCTCCTTCATGCATCATGATGGGCTTCCACAGTACCCCAGGGAAAGGTCCTTGTGGGAGTGGGATGATGGAGTGATCAGGAGAGGTTAGCAGCCCTTCCCATGACCGAAGGTGGAAGACAGGGTGACTGGATCCTGGGCTGGGAACAGCGTTGCTGGACTGCCTTGATCGCTCGGTGCCCAATGGCCACCCTAGGTTAGGGCCGTCTGTTCCATGAGCTCACACTCAGCTTTTCTGTGGGGCATGAATTTGGAGGGTGGACACAGGACTTCTGGGGCATGTGGCTGAAGGCACAGGATGGACGTGCCCAGTGGCCACCTTTGAAACTTCCCACAAATGACAGGCTGAAAGTGCAATTTCCTCTCCCATCCCTGAGGGTGACTCCTCGTGCTAGGTGGCAGGGACGGTGGTGGTGGTTGTGGTGGTGATTTTTATTATTTGGAGTCAGAATCACTGTCTGTAAGACTGGAGTGCAAGGGCACTCGCATGGCCACAGAGGACTCCATTTGCTGGGCTCAGGTGATTCTTCAGCCTCGTTCCCCAGAGTGGCTGGAACCACAGGCTTGTGCCACCATGACTGGATAATGTTTGAATTTATTTTTGATGAATGATATGAGGTCTTGCCCTGTGTCCCAGGCTGGTGTTGAA
>NW_007258674.1:5577-6525 GCF_000164805.1 Carlito syrichta
TCTGTTTCATTTTTGATAACGAAGTGAGTCCGAGGAGGGGTTCAACATCATCATCCCAGCGCTTTGAGAGGCCAAGACCAGCAGCCAGCCCGAGCCCACAGGCCAAGACCCACCCGGGAATCTCGGCAAGTACTCATTTATACACTCCATTTCCCTCCCAGCCCGACCGACAGAGACTCCAGTGACAAAATGATGCCTTCCACGTGTGTCACAATGATCATCCACAGCTCCCCAGTGAAAGGTCCGATTGGGCGGTGGATGATGGAGTTATTGGGAGAGGAAGGGGCCTTCCCCCCACCCGAAGATGGCAGACAGGTGACTGGAATCTGGGCTGGCTGTGGAGTTTCCAGACTGCCCTGATTGCTCTCTGCTCAATGGTTGCTCTAGCTCGGGTCCATCTGTTCTGTGAGCTCACACACGTCTTTGCTGTTGGACATGAGTGTGAGGGGTGGAGGCAGGATTTCTGTGGTGCATTGCTGAAAGCATGTGAAGGATGTGCCTGGTGGCCACCTTTGAAACCTCCCATGAATGACAGGCCGTAAAGTATATTTTCCTCTCCCATATTTGAGGGTAATTCCTCGCTCTTGGTGGTAGGGGTGGTGGTGGTGATGGTAGTGATTATTATTTGTAGTCAGATGCCACTCTGTTGCCCAGGCCGGAGTTCAGGGGCATGCTCACGGCCACCGTGGACTCCACCTACCAGGCTCAGGTGATCTTCTTGCCTTGGCCCCCTGAATGTCTGGAACCACAGGCCTGCACCACTATGTCCAACTAATTTGGATTTTTTTGATGGGCTAGATGAGGTCTCACCCAGTGTCCTGAGTTATTTTAGAATATGTAGGCTCGGACCATTCACTCTCTTGGGCCTCCAAAGTGCTGGGATGCCAGGAGGAGCCCCTGAGTCAACCTGTGGGTGTGGTGTTGGTGGTGGTTGGTACTATTATTTTG
>NW_007258675.1:0-854 GCF_000164805.1 Carlito syrichta
AGGACTTCGTATCATGCACACATCCAAACACTACCACGCAGAAGCCTAGTTAAGTGTTTAAGAGGGTCTTGGAGGTCCACTGGGTGATGTTGCAGTAAAGTGAATTGCTCAAGCTCTAGTCAAGTATACCTAACATGGTAGGAGGGAGAAGAGAGACCTCATGCTATCAAGACTTTACCAATGAGGACGTCATTCTGAAAGGATTGGCTCACCAGCATGTAGAAACCTGGTAAGTGAACTGACAGAGTGAGCTCTGACACATCTGTTACCTAGTGTGCCTGAAATTTGCAGATGCTATAAGAGACTACCTGTGGATTGCGTCATTATCAGATGATAAATCTCCTGAATATGTTGCTTAAATGGGAACATTTACTAGAGTATGTTATGGAATTCAAAGCATGATCATGTTCAGAATGATCTTTTGTCCATTTTTTAAAGAAAGTATACTCTTAAAACAGAGAAACATATTTTAATAATATTTGAAAAGGTTTGTATTATGAAATTCATGTGAATTGTGGCCTTTTTTCAGCTCCTCAGATGGGATATGCTCCCTCTGCTTACTGGGTCTTTGTATGTCCTGTGTTCTCTTTCCCAAGTAAACTCGTCACCTTCCGTTGGGTCTCAGGACTGTCATCACTTTCTGAGAATGTCCCCTCGACCTCCCTGGCTTGGCCTGTTCTTCTTATCATTTGCTATCATAGCATGGTGTACTTCTAAATTCAGTGCTTATGACAACTGTCTGATATATTCATTTGTATGATTTTAAAAATTCATGCTAAACTCCACCAGGGCAAGGAATATGTGCCCCCTCCTCACTCATAATTTTATCTTCCTTTTTATTTTCAGTTTTTAGT
>NW_007258675.1:2143-10688 GCF_000164805.1 Carlito syrichta
AAAGTTCAGGAACATATAATCAAGAGAAAAAGAAAGCACAAACCTTGTCAAGGCTGAGGAAGTGGCTGGGAAACTAAAAATCTGCTGAAACTGAGGTTACATAACCCTGAATTGTACCCCACATCTTTATAATAAAAAAAACGAATTATCTAACTAATTACCATTACATTTTGTATGTTTTCATTTATATTCATAGTATTTACAGCATCTTTTTTTTTTGCATTTTTTTTCTGTATATATTTTGGACTGTGGATTTGAAGTCAAGTTATGTGTTTTCTTTTTTGAAGAACATCTTTAAAATTAATCAATATTTGGATACCTTCTTGGTTCTCCTGCATAATAATTGATTTGTTCTTTTTAAAAAACCACACAGTTTTTGACATGATAGGTGTTTTGGAGATATGAGCTAAATGTTTGTGCTCTCTGCCTCCTTGATTTAACCTAGTATCCTACAAACATCATAACTTTACCAGTTTTTCTAATTAACTGCATTTTCTATTCCTTTCCTGTAAATAAATCATGATTTTAAATAAATCTTGTTTCTTTCCTTTCTTTTCATCTTCCTTCACAAATTTTGGTAAAATAGTGTAGAATTTAATTCCCTGTTTATCAACTTTTATCCTCAAACACTAAATACGTGCTAAATTTTATAAGTAAAGTCAAAGTGTCATCTAGCAATAAGTCTATGTTTTAAATAATTTTATACCAGTGTTTCTTGCATCCTTTCTCAAGTTCTTTATTCATGATAATTATTTTGTTTTATTCAGGCAATTTTTTGAATAAAGGGTTGCTATGTAGCATATTTTTTGAGTTGCTGAAGTGTTTAAATATTGACTAATTTTACCAGTGTAGGAGAATAATAATTTACCTGATTAAAGGATTTCTACCTACCTCAGAATTCTGAAATATTTTCCCATTGCATCACACATGAGGCATCTGAAGTCAGTGTCATTCTCTTCTTGGGAATAGCCAGGGATTTCTGTCTGAAACTTTTAAAGATCTTTCTTTGAATTTAGAATTAAGAAGTAATTTGTAGATGATACTGGGTTTCAGACTTTTTCAATTATTCTACTACTTTTCTGCAAGCCCTCTCTATAAAAAAAGCAGAGGTTTTAGACTGGATTTTTTCCCCAAGGACTTCTAGTTCTACAATCTTAGCACCTGGCAATTTTTTGGGTACTAGGTGAGCTCTGAGTAAATGTCAGTTAAATAAACATGAAAGCCCAAACAAAAAGTGGTACTTCAACAGCCTTTAGGCTGTCACAACAAATATCAACAAAAAAGGAAAAAACAAAACAAAACAAAACTCCATACAGTAATTAATTTTCCCATGAACACTCTAATCCCCCAGAGGACGTCTCTGTGACCAACAAATCTGCTCTTTAACCAGACACCACTAAGTTTCCAAATGCTCCCGGAGCATGAACTGTGATGGGAAGCTTTCCTGTCTGCCCTCACTTTTTTTCATATCCAGGGTGAAGCTGGCCCACAGGCATCTACACATGCTCACTTCATCTGGTTAGGGATGGCATTCGATGGCCCCTACCCCTGTGCATTCCAAGGAAGACCCTTACAACATGGATGAAACCTACCTGCCCTCCAGCTCACCACCTTCAAGTCAAGCCCACTCATGGATGGCTTCAACAGTAACAGTTGGTTTGGCTGGGGAAGCTGAAGCAAAGGATTTTTTTTGATAATTATGTTCAAATTTCTCAATGATTCTATTTCTTAAATTATTATTATTCATTGTAGAATCGTGAGGTTTATGTGAGGATTTGTGACCTAAGTATGTTATGTGAAGGTGAGGTTTGGGTTTCTGATGAGCCTTGCCACCATCCTCCGCCCCAGTAGTGAGCATGTTTATGTATCCCTTATCGTCCCTGCCTCTTTTCCTCCTTTAACAGTGCCTGGTGCTTGTCGTTCCCATCCTTGTGCTCATGTGCACCCAGGGTTGAGTGTCCACTTATGAGTATGAACATACAGTATTTAGTTTTTTGTTTCTGTGATAATTTGCTTAGAATGATCATTTACAGCTACATCCATGTTGCTGCAAAGGACTCTTTATGGCTGCATAGTATTCCATTGCCTATATCTACCACATTTTCTTCATCCGGCCCACCATCAATGGGCATCTTGGGTTGGCTCCATATTTTGGCTATTGTGAATAATGCTGAAAAAAACATACAAGTGCTGGTGTCTTGTTGGCATAATGATTTATGTTCCTTTGGGTATATTCCCAGAAGTGAGATTGCTGGATCAAATGGTAACTCTATTTTTAGTGTTTAGGGAAATATCCAAACTGCTTTCCATAGAGTTTTAACTAGTTGACATTCCCCCAATAGTGTAGAAGTGTTCCCTTATCTCTGCAGCTTTGCCAACACCTGATGTTCTTTGGCTTTTAAATATAGCCATCCTGAATGGCATGAGATGGTATCTCACTGTAGTTTAAATTGCATTTTTTTGATGATTAGCGATATTGTCCAGTTTTTCATGTTTATTGGCTGCTTGTATGTCTTTCTTTGAAAAGTATCTGCTTATGTCTTATGTCCACTTTTTAAAGGGGGTTATTTTTTTTCTTATTGATTTGTGTCTTCATAGATTCTGAATGTTAAGTCTTTGTCAGATGCAGTTTGCAAATATATTTCTTCCATTCTGTGGGCTGTCTCTTTACTCTCTTGATAGTTTGTTCTGCCGTGCAGAAGTGTTTTAGCTTGATAAGATACATCTGTCAATTTTAGTTTTTACTACATTTGCTTTTAAGGACTTGATCATGAATTTATCGCCTAGGCTGATATCAGGATCCCATTCCCTAGATTTTCGTCTAAGATTATTATAGCTCGAGGTCTCTATTTTAAGTCTTTAATTGATTTTGAGTTTATTTTTATATATGGTGATGGTTAGGTGTCCTGTTTCATTCTTCTGCCTGTGGTTAGCCAGTCTTTTAGCACCATTTGCTAAATATGGGTTTCTTATCCCATTTTTTTTTAGTTAGATTCTCATTCTGTCACCCAGGGTAGAGTGCAGTGGCACACTCACAGTCATCGCAGCCTCAACCTACTGGGTTCAGGCAATCCTTCTGCCTCAATCTTTGTTTTTATTGGATTTGTCAAAAATGAGTTGATTGTAGGTCTGTGGTTTTATTTTCAGGTTCTCTATCCTGTTCTATTGATGTATGTGTCTATTTTTGTACCAGTACCATGATGTTTTGAATACTATAGCCTTGTAGCAAAGTTTGAAGTCTGGAATCATGATGCCATTAGCTTTGTACTTTTTGCTGAAGGTTGCTTTAGCTATTTGGGCTCTTTTTGATTTCATGAATTCAAGTATTGTATTTTCTAGGTCTATGTAAAATGTTGATGTTTGGATAGGGATTGGGTTGAATTTTTAGATTATTTTGGGTAGAATGAACATCTTGATGATATTGATTCTTCTAATCCATCAGCACTGGATGTTCTTCCATTTGTTTTTGTTATCTGTGATTTCTTTGACCAGTATTTTGTAGTTCTCATTGTAAAAATCTTTCACCCTTTTAGTTATATGAATACTGAGGTATTATTTTTGTGTCTGGCTATTGTTAATGGGATTGTGTTTTTCATTTATTCCTCATACTACTTGTTGGTGTATAGAAATGCAACTGATTTTTTGCATTTTGCACATTGACTTTGTATCCCAAGACTTTACCAAAGTCATTTATCAGAGCTAGGGGATTTTGGGTGGAATCCATAGAGTTTTCTAAGTATAGAATTAGAACATCTGCAAAGAGAGATAACTTGGCTTTCTGTTTTCCTATTTGGATAGCTCTAATTTCTTTTTCTTGCTTCATTGCTCTGGCTAAGACTTCTAAAACTAAGTTGAATAGGAGTGTTGAGTCTGTACATTTTTGTCTTGTTCCAGTTCTTAGGGTGGATGCTTCTAGTTTCTGCCCATTAAGTGTGATGTCAGCTTCTGGTTTATCATAAGATGACTCTTATTGTTTTGAGGAAATTTTATTCACTGCCTAGGTGTTTGAGGGTTTTCAGTCAGGAAGGGATTTAGGATTTTATAAAACACCTTTTCTTTGTTTATTGAGATAGTCATTTGGTTCTTGATTTTACAACTGTGTTGTGGTAGATTATACTTATTGATTTGTATATGTTGAACAAGCTTTGAATCCCAGGAATGAACTCTACCTGGTCATGATGAATGTTCTTTGTAATGTACTGTTGGATGCAAGTTGTTAGTATCTTGTTGAGAGTTTTAGTATCTATGTTCGGAAAAGAGACTAAGGGAGCAGAGTGAATAGGCAGGTAGTGGGAAGAGTGAAAGTAGACGTGGAGGAAAAGATAATGGGTCAGTAGAAAAAGACTGAAAACCAAGGAGAGAGAGAAATGAGGCCAAGCAACACACAGGTTGGGGAGAAGACCTCAGAGAGACAGGAGTGGAGAGATTATTAGATGGATCACTAGGCATCACCGAGTGACCGCCATCACTTTACACAGAGAATGTTGACAGCCTAAGTGTGGATTTGATTTGTCCAATGTCAAAAAAAACTACTACATTTTCTAACCAGATCACAAACTTTATCCTAGGCCAGGACTCCTTTTGCAGGAGTTGGTGCAATAGGAGAGACTGGGAGGATGCGCAAAAGAGCAGGGAGAAAATCTTGAAGCCAGTGAATGAGAGAGACAGAAGGGAAACAAGAGACCCTGTGGGAGGTTGTGAGGAAGTGAGGCAGAGTGGTTTCTTTGATAGGGAAGTTTACAGGAGGGTTTTTAATGTCTGTGCAGAAGGGAAGTCAGATGAGAGTACAAGGGGTGGGGTGCTGATATCTGAGTTCTAAGAAGAGGTGTCTTGTAGAAGCATCCTTCCCCCAACAGACTTCCAATGCTGCTCCTGTTCCTCCTCCTCTTCCAGGGCGTTTGTGGCCCTGAGGAAAGCACGGCAGGTAAGAAGAGCTCAGGTGAAAAGATTTGTGGTAGGGTACAGGAGGACAGTGAGAAAGCTCTGGACAGGACCTAGGGGAAAGAAGCATTGCTCCTCTGGGATGCTCTAGCAGTCTGCCTTGAAAACTAGTTTCAAATAGGGAATTCTTGCCCACAGTCTTTGCTTCTGTCTCTGATTTTGAGGTAGGGGATTGGGGAAGAGGGTATTGGAAATTGTGCAACCTGTGTAATTGTCTCCACACTTCTTCTCCTTTCTGGGCTCCTCATCTTCCTGTGGCATCTCTTCTTCCATCCCTTTACACACTAACTACTTGTCATCCTCACTCTTTCAGCCCCTCAGGCTCTGGGATCCCACCACCCAGCAGAAGAACCTCTTTCCTTCCGCATGCTCCAGATCTCCTCCTTTGCCAACCACAGCTGGGTGAAGAACCGGGGCTCAGGCTGGCTGGGCGAGCTGCAGACTCATGGCTGGGACAGTGTCTTGGGCACCATCCGCTTTCTGAGGTCCTGGTCCCAGGGAGACTTCAGCAAGGAGGAGCTAAAGCGCTTCCAGAGATTGTTCCAGTTCTATTTCTATGGCTTTACTAGTGTAGTGCAGGCCTTTGCCAGTCAATTTCAGTTTGAATGTAAGTTCATTTCTCCAAGTTGATAACTTGCTTGAGTGCTCCAACCATATTCTAATGGGGAAAATAGTACATAGGCTCTGACCAGCATGCAACCTTTTGGGCCTTGTTCCCTGTCCTCTGGCTCCCACTCCCTCCTATGTTTCACCTTTCCACACCACCCTCACCCCTCTTCATACCCCGACTATACCATTGTGTTCTTCCTTGTTGGAACGCCTTTTTCCTCTTGATCTTCTGTCTATTGATTCTGGGCTCAGAAACAACCATTCTCACCCAGTTTTTGTCTTCTTTTCTCATTGGCTTGAATATTCACCTGGCTTGGCCTGTACCTTAATCCTTTTATGTTAATTCCTTTAGGCTACTCTTTCATTGTCCTGACAGCCTTCCCATTTGCCCCCTTTCTATTAATTATTTCAAAGTACGCTTATTATCTCCATATTTTCTTTCTCCTTTCCCATCCAAGCTCTAGTCTCCCATATGATTTCCCAGAAAATTTTTCTTCCCTCGAATCTCTTGTCTCTCTATAATTACTTATTTTTCATCCCTTTCATTTTGATTCTCTCTCCTTGTTCACCCTCAGACCCCTTTGAGCTCCAGATATCGGCTGGCTGTAGAATGCATGCTGGGGAGGCCTCAAATATGTTCATAAATGGGGCATATCAAGGATTGGATTTCCTGAGTTTCCAAGGAAGTTCCTGGGAGCCAGCTCCAGGAGCAGGGAGCCGGGCCCAGAACGTCTGTAAGGTGCTCAATCAATACCGAGATGTTAAAGAAATAGTGTGGGTCCTCCTTGGTCACACCTGCCCTCGATTTCTGGCAGGCCTCCTTGAAGCAGGGAAGTCAGACCTGGAACGACAAGGTGAGCCCAATCCTCTCTTCCCTCTTGTTCTTAGGGCTTTAATATCTGTGTTTGAATTTGCCAATAATCGTTTTCATTTTGAAACATATAATGAGAAGCTAGAGGGTGAGATATGTGGGTTTAGCGTTGTTTCTTAAAGAGGAAGAAGTGATTACTCTAACTACTAAGGGACCTGCATCCCAGAGCTCTGGGAAGTTCATTTCTCTCCATCCTTTTCTGCCTAGTGAAGCCCGAGGCATGGCTGTCCAGTGGCCCCAGTCCCGGGCCTGGGCGTCTGCTGCTGGTGTGCCACGTCTCAGGATTCTACCCAAAGTCCGTGTGGGTGATGTGGATGCGGGGTGAGCAGGAGCAACGAGGCACTCAGCGAGGGGATGTCCTGCCCAACGCTGATGGGACATGGTATCTCCAAGCAACCCTGAATGTGGCGGTTGGAGGGGCGGCTGGCTTGTCCTGTCGGGTGAAGCACAGCAGTCTCAGAGGTCACGATATAATCATCCCCTGGGGTGAGAAAGAGCTGGGCACAGCTGGGAAATTATGGAAGACTGTCCTGGGGCTTTTGGATGAACAGCTGAGTAGAAATGTCAGTCACCAGAAGGATAAAAGTGGGAGAATCCAAGCACCAATGGTAAAGAATGACCGCAGTTAAATTTTAAGCAAATGGAAATAAAGGATTAGAGATATTAAAGAGAAATTAAGAGAGGAAAATGATTTAGTGGAGGAAGTAGTGGGGAAATCACAGACATAGACTCAGGGGTGAACTGAAGTTAGGACTCTAGAAAACACACATGCAACCTCCTTTTGGAATGAAAAATCTCATCTGTGGTGGATTAGAGAGTCTTTTATGGCTTTAATAGAGAGTATTCTGTGAGTTGATATCCTTATTTTATCTTCAACCAGGTGGATACTCCATCCTTCTGATCTTGATCTATTTGACTGTTGCTATTACCCTGGTCATGTTGGTTATAATTGGCACATGGTTTAAAATACCGAGGTGAGTCTCTTGCTTTTTACTTCTTCAACCTCTAATCAACATTTCCCCCCCTTTTCCTCATTTCATCTTTCCTTCTTTGTTCCTGATTTCCCTTTTTGAGATTAAAATTTAATTTTTTCCCCACAGCTCAACTCAGAACATTCCCTCCCCCTATGAACCCAGCCCTGCCGTTTCCATGGAAGCCAAGACCCAGGATACTAGGAGTTCAGGACACGAGCTCTGCCTGGCAGAAGAATCATGGCTCAAAAAGAGATTTTTGAAGAAGTGTAAGATAGGCCTAAAGCAACTTTGGTGTCATTAGTTTTACTTAATACATAAAATCCTGTCTGGGTCTCAAACCTAGCTCATGTCCAATAAAGAAAATATGCTTTTTTTTTTTTTTTTTTTAAGCACGGCTTGTTCTAGCAAGGATATTCATTCCTTTAGAAATATTTTTCATCTTACAGTAATATTTGTTCTGGTTTGGCCACATATTCATCATTATTGATTCTTCAGACTGCGATTCAAATGGTTATTTTTTATAGAAGCTTATCATGGTCATCAAACTGAAAGCTCTTCTGTATACCTAAAATTGAAATGTTCTTCATAAACACACAATCGCTTGTTATTCAGGACAGTAACTGTTTAGATTTTGCCTTTTTTTGTTTTCTCTCAGTTGTTTGAATGTATGATTTAGATTTTTGTGTCTCTGTTCATGACCAAAAATCTTACCTGAATTCAGGTCAGCTTCATTAGCATGTGACCTGTGTAGAAGCACAGGAGTTCATGCTCTGTGGGGACCCATGCTAGGTTTAATGCACCACTGTTTTTATCTTGATATTCTTAATAAATGTCAAACAAGAGATACTGCATTTTTATTTTTCACTGATTCCACAAATTATGCAGTTGCTTCTGCCTGAGTGTAATATTTCTTAATAAATGTTGACTGAAATAAATTTGTTTTCAAATTACGTGATGTCTTACTCTATTCGTTCTCTGACATCTCTGCATCCTTGTACTGTACTCTTATTAAAACACTACTTCTCTTCTTGTGTGTTTTACCAGAGATAAAGCAGGCAGATGAGTGCCTCAGACTTCACAGTGACCGGGCTGTTAATGCATCTTCAGGGATATTTAACGAATATATTAACATGTGAAGTGTCTGTGTCAA
>NW_007258676.1:0-7399 GCF_000164805.1 Carlito syrichta
TTACTCGAGGTACTCAAAAAAGAAAATAGTGTCTAACGAACTAGACTCAAATACAATACAAGTCTCAAGTAGGTAATATCATATAGAAATAGATCCTAATAAAAGACCCAAATAAAATTCAGACATGCAAAATACAATAAATGAGATAAAACATTCACTAATGAGGGACAATATCAAATTTGAACCGGCAAAAGAAAGAATCAGGAAACTTAAAGGAAAATCAATGAGATTATATAGTCTGAGAAAAATAAGGAAAAGAAACGAGGAAAAATGAATAAACCCTCAGAGACATGTGGGTCACCAGCAAACATATCAAAATATACAAATGAGAGAATCTCAGAAGAGGATCCAAAAAAGGCAGGACATACACAAAAGATTCACACCTAGAAACAACACTGTCAATCTGTCAAAAGCAAAAGACAGTGCACCTTGAAAATCAGCAAGAGAAAAGCAAATCATCACATACACATACAAGGTATTCTCAATAAGATTAGCAGCTGTCTTCTCATCAGAAACTACAGGGGCCAAAAGGAAGTGGGATACCATTTTCAAAGAGCTGAAACAAAAGAATGGGCCACGAAGAAGTCTGTAAGCAACAAAAGTAACCATCCAATATGAAGGAGAAAATAAGAAATTCCTAGAGAAACAGAAACTGAGAGAACTCCTGTCTAGCAAAGCCATCCTATAAGAAACACTAAGAGACCTCATCTCTACAATAAATCAAAAACTAGCCGGGCATGGTAGCGCGCGTCTGTAGTTCCAACTCCCTGGAAGGCTGAGGTGGAAGGATCACCAGAGCCCAGCAGGTCGAAGCTGCGGTGGCCGGGAGCAGCCACTGCACTCCAGTCTGGGTGACAGAGTGAGACTCCAACTCAAAAAAATAAAAAAAGAAACACTAAGGCTGGAGTGAAAGGATGCTAGAGTAACTCAAATCCACATGACAATGAAAAGAGCACCAGAAAATGTGTTTTGTTTGTAAGCCTTTTCTTTTCCTTTCTGATTTATAAGACAATTACATAAAGAAATAATAAAAATTTGTATTCAAGTTTAATTTATATGACAATAATAGCACAAAAAGAAAGAAGGACAGAGAGCGATAGTGGAGAAAAGTTTTTCCATAATACACAAATTATACTGGCTATAATCCAAACTAGATGCTTTAAGAAGTTAATTGCAATTGCCAAGGTGACTAGTAAGAAAATAATTTTAAAATATAGGAAAATAAACATCAGGGGAAATTAAAAGAAGACAGTAATAGGAATACAAAATGAAAAAGGTGTAAGACATACAGAAAATGAATAGCAAAATTGGAGAATTAAATCCTACTTTATCGGGAATTAAGTTAAATAGAACGAAAATACACACCGCAGTCAACACAGAATACATGCTATATAATTAGGTTTGTAAAAAGTTCCCCAAATGGGCAAAATTAATATATTGTACTAGAAGTATTGTACTAACATATTGTACTAGAAACGAACATATTGTACTAGTTAGTTACCCTTCCGGAGACTGAGGGAGAGTAGTGCATGGAAGAAAGTTTTGGACAATAGAGGTGGTTCTAGGTTACTGGTAATGTCTATATTTCCAACCAGGGACAGGTTATACAGACTTGTTAACTTTGTGAAAATGAATAAAGCTGTATTCCATCTCATGTTTCCCTATGTATACTCTATTCTGTGAGATATCATAACAATGACCACTCCTAAAATAGGAAAATACTGAATTTATCAGAATCAAAGTCTCTTAAGCATAGCAGTCTGCACTGTAAAAATATTTTTCAGTCACTTATCCAAAAATGTAGCATAAATGGGATAGCATACATAAAAATATTAGCAAAAAGAATGAACCTCACAACAGTCATAATGCATCTTCTTAAACTACAAGCTGACGGTTAAAGGTAAAATAAGTCTAACTGGTGGGTTTTGGCAATTCATTAAAAGTTCATCAATTATAAAAGTTCCCTTCACTCAGAAACAGCAGCCTACAATGGTAGGAAAGTTGCCATTTTCAAATAAACAACAACAAGTGGAAATCACTGATCTCTAATCATACGTCCTTTTATTCCAAACATTCCATGGGCATGAATTTTGTAGTATCTATTCACATAATCATAGAAACCACCAGCTCCATCTCCTCTCTTAATGACTTGGGTCACATTTTTATATAGACTTTTCTTACAGCTCAGTTTTCTATAAATATTAAATATATTATCTACCAAGGCTACACTGTGTGTAGTGAGCTTAACACAGCATGTCAAAGGATTAATCTGTAACTCCTGCCTCTATTTGCAGTATTGTTTTGACATCATTTGTCTATTTTGAAAGTAAACTTTTCAAAGGAGGGTTCAAGTTCTATATACATGTATTGTAACTATTGTAAAGATTGCATTATCTCAATATTATATTATAACATTATAATTAATAGAATATAAAGACTATGAATAGTCTACATATTATACAATCCTTGCCTTCTCAAAAAAAAAATTGCAATTAGAGTAGAAGCTAAATTGGACAAGATGAATATATCAATTTTAACGTTTGCGCCACAGTTATCTGGCATGAAGAATCCAAAAGCAGTTTTTGCCTGAAAGGCAAAATAAACCCAGGCCTGCAGTTTCTGACAGAGCATTGCATTCACAGGGGCCAGAACAAAGTGGACAGACAGCTGTGGATTGTCTTGGGATTCAGAGGAGGGTCAGAGTTTCCATGTTTATTACATAGACACAGATTTGAAGAAAAATGCATATACACACACAACAAACAATAATATTGAATGAAACTAATTTTGAAAAGACACTGCATAATCAATTATTATTTCCACTCGTAACTTCCATTACAGAGCATCTAAATATAGCTTTAATTCTTGATCATTACTGCTACCTAAAAATATGTAGGATACTAATCCTACAAAGAAACCATCAAAATACTTACTCCATTTTTTTAGAATCTTGCCCAAAATAATTATGAAGGAACAATAGAAGATTTGGGAGCATCAGAAAAGAATTTTTCATACATTCCCATGTTATAGAACATGGCAATAAAATAGATGAATGTTTTTACCTTTTATACTATATGAAGCAAAAAATTTCCTTTCAAAACTAGTCATGTTGCTACAGTACTTGTTGGATTGAATTTCTGTTGAATCACCAATATTGAATTGTATTTAATAGAGTAACCAAGATTTAAGATATATTTCACAGTAAGTTCTTAAACACAAAGAAATTGACTCCGTTGATGTTAAGAAAACACTATGTTTCCTCTATATATAGAATAGCCTAGTGAAAAAAACTTTAAAATGAACTCTTTCCTGGGATAGTAAAATGATATGATATAGGTGAAATTCATCTAAATTTACACACATGTCAATTTTCAGTAATTTTCCTTTACTTAGGATAAAGAAGTGCAGACCAACATATACCATAGAACCCTCAGGACACAATATGACCAAAAATAAAATGAACTGCTCCCCTAAATCAAGAAGTACAGTTCTCTTAATCGATTACTTAACGTAGCAAAAATTTTCGCTTATACTTAGTCTATATGTAGTATCATAAAGACCTACTAATCTCCCTCTCTAGAAGACGCCTCTAGCCCCAGGTTCACCTCAAGCCCCTAGGACGCCACGAGCCCAAGGGTGCATCCTGAGACCCCCTGGACCCAAGGCCACCCCAGTTCTGCCCAGGTTCCCAAGCTGGCCAATCGACAGCAGATGGCCAGCACCCAAAGGCCCCCTCCAAACACGTCCTGGCAATGCGATGGGTCGCCCGCGTGTCCATCTTGGTGAGCGCAGTATCAACTCAGTCAAAGCCTGAGAAAGAAGCTAGGGGTCCAGCCGCGGTGACAGCCCCTCAGCTATTTCCTTGGACATGGTGATGGCGGGACCTGGCTCTGGGTGCCTGAGGTGGCATCTACGCTGCGCCCGCGTCTGTGAACACAGACTGCACACGAGGTATCCGGGTGGCCTGCGGCACCAGCGGATGGAGCACGACAGGCACAGCCGGAGAGAGTTCTGCGGATGCCCAGCAACTCTCGGCGTGGGAGCGACTCGGAGAATAGGGCGCCTCCTCCACTTCCAACAGTTGTGCCCAGGGCGCGTTTCTACATGTGTGTATCGTATACATGAGCTGATAGCCCCCAGAGTAATTTCGCTCTCCCCAGCACGCCCTCCACACATAGCACATCATCACAAATCTGAGGTAAGATAGTCGAGTTCAGACTTTCTCATGTTTTCCGGGTTGCACACTCACGTCCAAGGCCGACTGTGGAAATGCATCCCGGAAGATGACTCTTTTACAATGGGAGCGTCGCTTGAGCCCAGGAGGCCGAGGCGATGATACTGGGGAGCATAACAAGACCTTTTCTCCATCAATGATTTTTTAAAATTAGCTTGGTTTGGTGGTGCACACCTGTATTCCCAGCTACTCGGGAGGCTGAAGCAAGGAGGACTGCTTGAACCCAGAAGTTCATGGCTATAGTGAGCTGTGATCCCACCACTGCACTCCAGCTTGAGCCGCAGAGCAAGACCTTGCCTGTCAAAATAAAAGCAGGAAAGGTGTATCTTGTTGGGGGAAATGCAGAGTTGCTTTGCTGTTGTAGCAGAGGGCAAATGTGAGTAGGAGGTTGCATGGGCAGCCTGAGGACTGGAGTGGATGCCCAGTGCTGGTTCCCGTTGTCTTGCCTTCCAGCTCCAACCTCACCCACTTTTGCCTTCTCTGTGAAAATGGGCGTGGGCCCTTTCCATACTCTTCCCTGGCCAGTGGCACAATTAAGCTTTTGTCAGCAGCAGGTGCTGGAGAGAGACTGTAAGAGGAAACGGTTGTGCCTTGTGGATCCCATGTGCTCTCTGGGCAGAGTGTTGCAAAATGCAACTTTCCCTGCCCCCTAGAAGGCAGGTTTCTGGCAAGTTCTAGGAGACAGGGATCCAGGACTTTGCAGGGGCATATTTTCAGCAAGCTCAGGTGGGAGGATTTCCAGCACTTTCCAGAGAAAAGATTTACGAGAATGTCCACCCGTGTAGCACCGCAATGATTCATCTGTCACACGGTGATTCTTAGACATGGTATCTCAGCCCTAATGGTAATGTCCGGTCATCATAACTATAACTCGGGTACCTTTTAGCATTTTCTTTCTTTCTTTATTTCTTACTAGCTAATCCCCCATTACTCCAGCCCTGTGTAATACTGCCTGATTTACATTAAACTTTTGTGTTCAAATTACTGTGTGTTTTTCCTCTTCATGTCCGTCTCAGACTACGCACCCACCTTTCGGGATTTTCTGCTAGCATGAAGTACTAAGTAGATACACAAGATTCGTTGCTGGAATGTAGTGGAATATCCCACAGACAGTCGACAATCCCCTTCAGGACCCTTTCTGGTGACTCCTCCCCATTCCGTCTGGTGGACACTCTTCCCCCTGGAGGGGAGAGGAATGAAGAGAAGAAGCACTTTCCTAACTGTCTCTCCTAAAGACTAGGTTTCCATTTCCTGGTCTCCCTGAGCTACACTCACCTGAATCAGGAAGAGTAATAGAGACCCCGAGGCAAGGTGGCCTCCCAACAGTGGGAGACCTGGGAGGAGATGCTGCCAATACTGTTATCTACCAGTTTCCAGGTGCCAACTGGATTCCAGAGGCTGGGGAAGAGCAGGGGTTTCTGTCAATATCCAGCACACCCATGGCGACCAGGAGTTCTGCGGCTCATCACTGTGGACTGTGTATGCCACTTCCCTGAAAGACAACTAGAAAAGTGGGACGAAATCCTGTTGAATATTGTACCATTAAAGACCAGCGTTAACTTCCTAATTACAGAGCTAAGATCTGGGAAAGACCAAACACCCAGAGTGTTGTGAAAAGCTGAGAGGTTTGCTTTAGTTCTCGGCCATTTACTGAGGCCGAGAAGGATGAAAGAGGCTGAGCTATACTTTTGGACTCTTTATGGGACTAAGAGACAAAAGACAGAATCTGGGACCCACCAAAGGAGGGGAGCTGGCAAACTACCCACTACCTCAGACTGGGACCACAAATAGATGATCCTTCAGAGGAAAAGTGATCCCGAATTAAGCAAGTGCTAACCACTTGGCCACTAGATCAGCCTCAAGTCACCAGGGCACTTAGCACTCCCGAGTCACGGGCACAAAGCAAGCAAAAATGCTCTCCTGACAAGAAAATGTCGTTATTTCTACAAAGAATACTTGGAGTGAATACGTTGCATAAAGTTAAATATTACCAGAACAGGAGAAGAGGAGACAGCAGGAGAAATAAGAAATGCTGCCATCTCTGCCGGGGGGAAAAGGAGCCTACTGCTCCACCCCCTCCCTCCCTCCAAAAACCTCAAGGAACTTCTCGCCAGAGTGCTCCTGAGGCATGCGCCTGCCTAGCGATCCTGGTCCTCTGAAGGAAGCTGGTCCTGTGGGCATCTACGGGCATTGTGGGAAGGGCCAATCTAAAATTCGTGAGGGCCCAAGTGGTCCTAATGGGACCCCTCACCCCTCATTAGTTGGAAACCGTGTCATGCCAAATCCCGGGAGTGAGGCTGACTGGCCTCTGACATCTCAGCTTCTCTTATGGACTGGAATAAAAGTGGGGAACACAGCACACCTCAGCGTGTATTGCTGAAGCCATGGCCTCAACGTTTCTGGAGAGGAGGCATACATCGCAGTGAAGGAGGAAATGTGTGTTGCACAAGGGAGCTTCAGGAGGGTGGGTGGTGGGGAGCACAGGCCCAAACCTGCAGCCACTGTCCTCGAGCAGGGAGGGTGAGAAGAGGCACACCCACATCACGCTGACTCGGGTCACTCTGCTAGACATTTGTTCCCCACTATGGCAGTACCTCGGAATCACCAGAGATTCCCATGCACCTGGTGGGGGCTGGCACGGGTGCTGGAAAGTTGCAGGTGCTCCTCACGACAGCCAGGCCAGGTCTACTGCTCTCTGCTCCACGTGGTGTAGTTCACAGGACCGTGGCATCAAGTCCTTATGCTAACAGCGCAGATTCCTGTCATCATCTGTGTATTTGTGCAGCTGGAGCAAGAAGGGATGAGGTAAGTTTTAAATGGCACCTACAGTGTCGCAGTTCAACGCACCCACAGGTCATGTGAGAATTCAACACATTCACAGGGCAGTGTTTATCCTGACCAAGTGTCATGTTCTCTAGTCCTTTCTATTCTGCTCCATTCGAACTCCTGCTAACCAGCAACTGAGTCGTCAGACCAGGACACAGATGGGCACGGTAGGGCGGAGGTGTGAAACCCCACACTTTTACTCAGACACCATATTCTTGCTGCTTTGTGGCCTCCTATTGTCCACAGTGGATCCTGTGACCCCAAGGAAATGTTTGACAAGCATGTTTTCTTGGCAAAGACAAAGAAATGCCCAAAATACCCATAGAACAGCACAAGGCT
>NW_007258677.1:0-1526 GCF_000164805.1 Carlito syrichta
CATGCATCTAAAACCCTGATTCGTGTTTAGCCCTTAGCAAGATGCCCTGAAATTTTTTTGTAATTGAGGACACGTTTAACCATATTCCTTATTCTTTCTTAGCAATAGGCAGTGCAGTTTCCTGTATATGAGTACACCCATTACCCAGATTCCTATTTCAGAAAACGGATACTTGGTTACCTCTTCTAAAGACGCCCTGTGGATTTTTGGTATTGAGGACTAGGGAAAACAACATTCGTTATTCTTCCTTAGCAAAAGGCCGTGTAGTTTCCTGTATATGAGGACTACCATTACCTAGATTCCTGTTTCATTCTCAGCAAGGCGCTGAGACATTTCCTGGTGACATAGAATTCCAGTTGTTTGGATATCAAGAGAAACACTCCAATAAAGTACTTGGGTAGCTGGAATCCAAGATTCCTGGTTCCCCTTAACAAGAACACACCAAATGTGGAATCTTCTAAACACAATGTCACAATTCCCACAAGCCCGACCACATGGAATTTCTGTAGTTTGATGTAACCGGAATCGAGGGATTTTGTACCAATATGCCATTTGATTCCAGGGCTATCTGATTATGGTCGTAGATGTTCCTAGGACACAGAAGTATTTGTAGGGCCAGTTCCTTGATTACAACTATCTAGAGGACCAGGGAATTCCTGGGGATCTCTAATGACAGATTTAGAGTATACATGGAGTTAGTAGCTCTGTAAAAGTTATGGACCTTTAAGCCCAGATTGCTGATTAAACCTTATGAAGAGGCACAGTATATTCTGGCGAATAGGACTCTTAGAACCGGATTTCCTTTTCTTTCTCAGCAAGATGCCCTGATGTTCCCTCGTGATTTGAATTCCAAACTCTGTATACAAATAGGCAGATGTCCAGAAGTTTCCTAGGGATGTGGAATCCATGAATCCTGATTACCCTTAAGAGTATCCAATAAATATTTGGCAACCTCAAAACACCAAGCCCCATTCGAATTGTAGGACAAACATAAGTTTTAGGATTACAAGGCACATCTTAATATGAGAGTTACCTGCAAATATGGCGATAAGATTATTTTGTTCCTGGAATCTCCCCTTTGTTGTCCCGAGGAGCCCAAAGGACTTGGAGGTCCACATTCTCATTTACAACTATCATGAAGAGCAGAAGGTTGCTGAGGATCTATAATGACAAAATTTTCATACCCAAGAGGCAGTTAGCACTAAATAATGTGCGTAATTAAAGCCCAGATTCCAGATTAGCTCCCATAATGTGGCCATGGAGACTTCTTGGATTTGCGACCCATGTAACCCAGATTCTTTTTGTTCTCAGTAAGACTCCTGGACGTTACCTGGCGATGTGGAAGTAAAAACTCTTATATAACAAAGTTCATTACCCCAAATGTTCATAAGGACCCTGGAATCCAAGATTGCTGAATCCCCTTTAAGAATATGTCTTAAATATGTGGGAACTCCTAATCCCATGTTACAAAATCAATCTAAAATTCCAGCAGTAGTGTCTGAATTAGGAGGTAAACCTAGAGCCAG
>NW_007258677.1:3180-8823 GCF_000164805.1 Carlito syrichta
AAGTTAACAGATTCCTCTTAACAAGACATCGTAAAAATGTGGAATATTCTAAACCCAGTATACCAATTCCCACCAGCGTGACCACAAGAAATTTTGGTATTTTGAGTAACCTGAAGCAAGGGATTTTGTCACAGAATGCCCATTGACTCCTGGGGACTCAATTATGGCCGAAGATGTTCATAAGAAACAAACAAAATTGTAGGTCCAGATGCTCGATTACAACTGTCAAGAGTACCGGAATCTTCTTGGATATGTAATTAGAGATTTTAGGTATCCATGCACCAAGTAGCTCTGACAAAAGTAGGGGCCTACAAGCCAAGATTCCTCATTAAACTTATCATGAGGCCATATAGATTTTGATGATTGAGGACTCCTTGAACCCGGATTTTCTTCTCAGTCTCAGCAAGATGTCCTGAACTTCCCTGGCGATCTGGTTTACAAAATTGTGTATGCAAATAGACAAATGCCCAGCTTTGTCCCAAGGACATGGAATCCGTGATCCCTGGATACCTTTAAAAATATGTACTACATCCTTAGCAACCTCAAAACCCCCAGCCCAAATAAAATAGATGCACAAATGGAAGTTTTAGGATTACAGGGTACATCTTAAGACAAGAGTTGCACACAAATATGGCGAGATGATTCTTCAGTCCTGGAAACCAGCTGAACTGCAGAGACGGGTTCTTGGTTATAACAATCAAGAGGACCAGAAGGCTACTGGGAATTTATAATGACACTTGTCCTTTCCACGTGGCAAGGTGCTATGAAGAATTTGGAGAACTCGAAGCCCAGATTCTAGATAAGCCCTTATAATGGAGCACTGTAGAATTCATGGTTTGAGGTCTCACGTAGCCCACATTCCTTTTATTATTATCAGGAAGACACCCAGACATTTTCAGGTGTCGTGGAAGGCCAAACTCTTACATACCAATACTCATAGGGCCAGAAGTTTCCCAGGGACCTGGAATCCAAGTTTGCTGTTTCCCCCTTAAGAATACGTCCTTATCATGTGGGAACCCCTAATTCCATATTCTGAATACCAAAACGAATGTCCAGCAGTAGTTTCTGGACCACGAAGTAAACGTGAAACCAGTGGTCACATTAACAAATGGCAAGATGATCCTTGGATTGTGGAATCTGGCCTTGCAGAACCCTGTGAAACAAACAGACCAGTAGGCTGGATTCTCAGTTACAACTATCAAGAGGTGCAGCACGTTCCTGGGGATTGGTAATGACCAACTTGTGATAGGCATATAGGACGTTGCTCTGAATAATATGGGGACCAAGACTCCCAGATTCCAGATCAGCATTTAGCTAAAGTCCCTGTGGATTCTTAGGTATGAGCACTGCCTTAAGCCAGGGATAATTTAGCAATTGCCCAGATTTTTGCAAGTTACATCGATACCGAGTTTCCTGGTTCCTCTTTAGTAACACGTGTAGAAACTTTCAAAGGACACAGTGACCCAGATTCCTATTTCGTTCTAAGCAAAACGATGAGATGTTTCCTGTTGACCTGGAAGTCAAGACTATTGTATACCCATAGAAGGATGACAAGATATGCCTGGGGACGTTTAATCTAAGATTCCTGGTTCCCTCCAAAAATACCTCCTATAAAATGTGAACACCAAAACCCAATGTCCTAATTCCAAACAGCGGAACCACCAGACATTTCTGGAGTATGAGGTAACACTGAAGTCAGGGCTTACATACAAATAATCCGAGAGTATTACTTGTGTCCTGGAATCTGGCATCATAGGCTGTGAGTATCTAAATGGACTTGTAGAGCCAGATTCTCGTTCACAACTATTAAGAGTGCCACAGTGTTGCTGGAATCCAGGAATGATTGATTCGTAATATCCACACAACAAATAGCTCTAAAACATGAAGAGTGCTCGAAGCCCTGATTCTTGTTTAGCCCTTAGTACGACGCCCTGTAGACTATCGGGATTGAGGACTCATGTAACCTAGATTCCTTATTCATCCTTAGCAAGAGGCAGTGCAGTTTCCTGTATATGAGGACTCCCATTACCTAGATTCCTGCTTTATTCTCAGCAAGACACGGAGACATTTCTTGCTGATGTAGAATTCGAGGTACTTGGATATCTATAGAAAAAGTCCCAGAAGTTTCCTGTGTAATTGGAATCCAAGATTTCTGTTCTCTTGTACAAGGCACGCTAACAATGAGGGGACTTAGGAGCCCAGATTCCTGATTAAAGCTTATCAAGAGGCCCTGTAAACTTCTGCGAATGAGAACTCCATGAACCCAGATTCCCTTTTTCTTCTCAGCATGATACCCTGATTTTCCCTGTCGAAGTGGATTCCAAAACTCTGTATACAAAAGGACAGATGCCCAGAAGTTTCCTAGGGATGGGGACCCATGATTCCTGGTTACCTTTAAAAATACTTACTAAACATTTGGCAACTTCAAAACCCTCGGCCCCTCTCAAAATAAAAGGACAAACGGAATTTTACGAATACCAAGGTTCACCTTAAGACAAGAGTTACATCCAAATATGGCAAGATAATCCTTTTTTTCCTGGAATCTGGCCTTAGTTGTCCCGAGGAACCAAATGGAATTGTAGTGCCAGATACCTTTTTGCAACTATCAAGAGGTCCAGAATGTTGCTGGAGTCCTGAATCGACTGATTCGTAATATCCACTTGCTAAATAGCTGTAAAACATGAGGGGAGATCGAAGCCCTGATTTCTTGTTTTCCCATAGCAAGACGCCCTGAGAATTTTTTTGGATTGAGGACTCGTGTAACACAGATTCCTTATTCTTCCTTCGCTAGAGGCCATGTAGTGTCCTGTTTATGAGGACTCCCTTTTCCCAGATTCCTGTATTGAAACCCTGATTCTTGTTTAGCCCTTGCCAAGACGCCATGTACATTTTGTGATTGAGGAACTGTGTAAAACAGATTCCTTATTTTTTCTTAGGAAGAGGCCTCGAGGTTTACTGTAATGAGGAATATGACCCACATCCTGCTTTGAATCCCTGATTCTTTTTTAGCCCTTATCAAGATTCCCTGTAGTTTTTTTGGGATTGAGAACACGTGTAACGCAGATTCATTTTCTTTCTTAGCAAAAGTCTGTGTAATTTCCTCTATAGGAGGATTCCATGTCCCTAGATTCATGCTTCAAAAAAACTGATTCGACTTAAGCCCTTAGCAAGAAGCCCTGAAGTTTTTTTCGGACTGAGGACACGTGTAACCAAATTCCTTATTCCTTCTTAGCAATAGATAGTCCAGTTTCCTGTATATGAGGACTCACATTACCCAGTTTCCTAATTTAAACCCTGATTCATGGTTACCTCTTAGTAAGACGCCCTGTGGATTTTTGGAATTGAGGACTAGGGCAACCAAAATTCCTTATTCTTCCTTAGCAAGAGACCGTGTAGTTTCCTGTATGTGAGTACTCCCGTTACCCAGATTCCTGCTTCATTCTCAGCAAGTTGCTGAGACATTTCCTGGTGACCTAGAATTACAGTTGTTTGGATATCAAGAGAAACACTCTCATAAGGTACTTGGGGAATTGTATTTTAAGAATCATGGTTCCCATTTATAAGAACACCCCAAAATGTGGAATCTACTAACCCCAATATCACAATTCCCACCAGCCTGACCACAAGAAATTAATGTAGTTTGAGGTAACCTGAATTGATGGATTTTGTACAATTATGCCATTTGATTTCTTGGGTACCTGATTATATTCCTAGATGTTCCTAGGACACAAAAGGATTTGTAGAGCCAGATCCTCGATTACAACTATCAAGAGGACCAGAAAGTTCCTGGAGATCTCTAATGACAGAATTAGGTTATCCAAGGAGCAAGTAGCTCTGAAAAATGTAGGGATCTAGAAGCCCAGATTGCTAATTAAACCTTATGAAAAGGCACTGTAGATTATGGCGAATGAGGACTCTTAGAACTGGATTTCCTTTTCGTTCTCAGCAAGATGCCCTGATTTTCCCTCGTGATGTGGATCCCAAACTCTGTATAAAAATAGACAGATGCACCTAATAAATATTTGACAACCTCAAAAAACCAGGCCCCATCCGAATTGAAGGACGAACGGAAGTTTTAGGGCTTCAAGGTACATCTTAAGATGAGAGTTACCTACAAATATGGCGATATGATTATTTGGGTCCTGGAATCTGCCCTTTGATGTCCCCAGGAACCGAATGAACTTGTAGGTCCACATTCTCGGTTACAACTATCAAGAAGACCAGAAGTTTGCTGAGAATCTATAATGACAAAATTGTCATATCCAAGAGGCATGTAGCACTAAATAATGTGGGGAATTAGAAGCTCAGATTCCAGATTAGCCCTTATAATGTGGCCATGTAGACTTCTTGGATTGGCGACCCACGTAACCCAGATTCTTTTTGTTCTCAGTAAGACTCCCGGTAGTTACCTGGTGATGTGGAAGTATAAACTCCTATATTCCAATATTAATTCGCCCAAAAGATCAGAAGGGCTCTGGAATCCAAGATTGCTGGATCCCCTTTAAGAATACGTCATAAATATGTGGGAACTTCTAATCCTAATTTACGAAATCAGTCTAAAATTCCAGCAATTGTTTCTGGAATAGGAGGAAAATCTGAAGCCAGAAATTAAACTAAAAATGGAGAGATGATTCACTGGGTTGTGGAATCTGGCCTTACAGACTCCTGCAAAAAAAGCCAAGCAGATGGACAGATTCCTTATTACAACTAAGAAAAGGAGTAGCAGGTTCCTGGTGATTGGTAATGACATATTTGTGCTACGGATAAAGGAATTAGCTCTGAAAAATATGGGGACAGTAATTCCCAAATTCCTGATTAGTATTTATAATAATCCTGTAGGCTTCTAGGTATGAGAAATTCTTTAAGCCAGGGAAAAATTAGCCACTGCCCAGAATTTTCCTGGTCACATGGAAATTGATTTTCCTTGTTCCACATTGGCAACATGAGTAGAAGTTTTCTAGGGACATAGTGTCTCAGATTCCTGTTTTGTTCTCAGCAACATGACCAGATGTTTCCCAGTGCCCTGGAAGTCTAGATCTGTGGCTACCAATAGAAAGACTCCAGACTGTTCCTGTGGACTTGGAAACCAAACACTGGTACCTTCCCAAAAATACCTTCTAAACATGATGCAACATCTAAACCCAAGGTCCTAATTCCAAATAACTGAACTGCCAGAAGTTTCTAGAGTATGAGGCAACCGTGAACTCAAGGCTTAGATTTAAAAAAACCCAAGATGATTACTTGTGTCCTGGAATTTGGCATTAGAGGATCCAAAATCTAAATGGATTTGTCGTGCCATATTTTCGTTTAAACTATCGAGGGGACCAGAATGTTGCTAGGCTTCTTGAATAACTGATTCATAATATCCACTGAGGATACAGCTCTGAAAAATATGGGGACTTCGAAGTCCAGAGTCTTGTAGGCCTTAGCAAGACTTGCACTGTACATTTTTGAAATTGAGGACTCGTGTAACCCGGATTCTTTATTCTTCCTTAGCAAGAGCCCTTGTAGTTTCCTGTATATGAGGACTTCCATTCCCCAGATTACTGCTTCGAAATCCTGATTCTTGTTTAGCCCTTAGCAAGACGCCCAGTAGATTTTTGGCATTGAGGACTCATGAAAAACAGATTCCTTATTCTTCTT
>NW_007258677.1:9537-10354 GCF_000164805.1 Carlito syrichta
CCAACTGTTTCCCAGGCTCGTGGAATCCGTGATTCCTGGTTACATTTAAAAATGTGTACTACATGCTTAGCAACCTCATTACACCCACCCCCTAACAAATACATGCACAAGCGCAAGTTTTAGGATTGCAGGGTACATCTTTAGACAAGAATTACACACAAATATGGCGAAATGATACTTTCAGTCCTGGAATCTGACTTTAGTTGTCTAGAGGAAGCCAACTGAATTTCAAGGACTGGACCTTGGTTACAGCATTCAAGAGGACCAGAATGTTGCTGGGAATCTATAATGAAACTTGTCATTTCCAAGTGGCAAATAGCTCTGAAGAATTTGGAGAACTAGAAGCCCAGATTCCAGATAAGCCCTTACAATGCAGCCCTATAGAAATCATGGACTGAGGCCTCCCATAACCCACATTCCTTCTTTTATCATGAAGACGCCCAGACATTTTCTGGTGACGTGGAAATACAAACTCTTACATATCAATATTCATATGCCCAAAAGTTTCCCAAGGACCAGGAATTCAAGATTGCTGGATCCCACTTAAGAATACGTCCTAAAAATGTGAGGCTCTTAATTCCATATTCTGAATACCAAAACGATTGTCCAGCAGTAGTTTCTGGACTACGAGGTAAACCTGAAGACAGTGATCACATTAACAAACGGCAAGATGATTCCTTGGATTGTAGAATCTGGCCTTACAAGACCCTGTGAAAAAAACCCAGACGTAGGCTAGATTCTCAGTTACAAGTATCAAGAGGCGCAGCACGTTACTGAGGATCGGTAATGCCCAATTTGTGGTATGCATATAGAACGA
>NW_007258678.1:0-806 GCF_000164805.1 Carlito syrichta
CGAATAAAGAATCATTGTTGTACGCGTCCTCAATCCAAAAAATTTCCAGGATGTCTACTATGGGACAAACAAGAAACAGAGCTTCGAGCTCCCCAAATGTTTCAGAGCAATGTAGCATTCGGATATTATGAATCGGTAATTTCATGATTCCAGCAACATTCCGGTCCTCTTAAAAGTTGTAACTGGTATTGGTCACTCCAAGTCCTTTAGGTTCCTCAGAACATCTAAGGCCAGATTCCAGGACAAAAGAAATCTTCTTACCATATTTGGATGTAACTCTGGTTTTAAGGTGATCCATGTATTCCTTCCCATTCCGTGTCTCTTTTTATTTTGAGAAGGGACAAGTGTTTAGCACTTGCCAAATGTTTACTACATACTTTTAATGGTAACCAGGAATCATGAAATCCACAAACCTAGGAAACTTCTGGACATCTGTCTTTTGATATACTGAATTTGGAACCAAATCGACAGGAAAAATCAGGGTATCATACTGAGAATTAAAAGGAAATACGGTTCTAGGAGTTCTCATTTTCCGGAATCTACAGGGCCTCTTGATGAGGTTTAATCAGCAATCTGGGCTTTTGTGTCCCTACATTTTCAGAGCTCCTTGCTCCCTGGATATGCTAAATCTGTCATTAAAGATCCTCAGGATCTTTCTTGTGCTCTTGTTAGTTGTAACCATGATTTGACACTAGAAATCCTTTTGTTCCTTGGGACCAACTATGGCCATAATCATAATCCCCAGAATCAAATGGTGTATTGGCACAAAATTCCTCGATTCCGGTGACCTCAAATACAGAAATTTC
>NW_007258678.1:1718-3428 GCF_000164805.1 Carlito syrichta
GGAAGAAAAAAAAATCGGGGTTAATAGAAGTCCTCAGTCCTTAAAATCTACAGGCCATTTGCTGTGGGCTAAACAAAATCAGGCTTTAGAAGCTGGAACATAGGTAATAGCAGTCCTCATATGCAGAATCTATATGATCTCTAGATAAGGAGAACTAAGAAACATCTTTTACATGGTTCCTCCATCACAATATCTTCATAACATCTTGCTAATGGCAAAACAAGAATCAGGGTTTCCAAACAGAATTCTGGGGAAAGGGGGTTCCCATATACAGGATATTAAATGGCCCCTCGGTAAAGAAGAATTAGGAATCTGTGATACACAAGTCCAGAATCCGAAAAATTCTCAGGGTGTCTTACTGCGGTATAAACAAGAATCAAGGGTTCGAGCTCGTCTCATGTTTCAGAGATATTTGGCTTATGGCTATTATGAATCAGTCATTTCAGGACTCCAGCAACATTCTGGTCCTCTTGAGATTTGTAATCGAGTATCTGGTAGTACAAATCCCTTAAGTTCCTCGGGAAAATTAAGGCCAGACTACCGGAAAAAAACTATCATATTGCCATATTAAAATGGAACTATGGTCTTAAGATGAACTTGGTAATTCTTAAATTCCCATTTGGATTTATTTGAAGAGGGGCCGTGAATTTTGCAGTTGCCAAATATGTAGTACGTATTATTAAAATGTAACCAGGATCCATGGATTCCACATACCTAGGAAACATCTGGGCATCTGCATTTTGTACACAGAGTTTTGGAATCCAAATGGACAGGAAAATTCAGGGCATCTTGCTGAGACCGGAAAGGGAATCGGGTTCTTGGAGTCCTCTATCGCCTAAATGTACAAAGTCTCTAGATATGGTTTAATCAGCAATCAGGGCGTCTATGTCGCCAATTTTTTAGTGTGTCTTTTGTAAAGGGACCAGGAATCTTGGGTTCCAATTCCTCAAGAACTTTATGGGAGACGTTCTCTTGATATCCAAGCAACTGAAATTCTAGGTCATCAACAAATATCTTGAAGACTTGCTGAGAATGAAGCAGGAATTTCAATAATGGGAGTCCTCATATACAGAACACTACACGACCTGTTGCTACAGAAGAATAAGGAATCTTGATTAAACGAGGCCTCCATCCCTAAAACCTACAGACCGTCTTGCTAAGAGATAACCACCATTCAGGTTTGGGAGTAGGAATCTGGATAATGGGAGTCCTCAGATACAGGAAACTGCACTGCCTATTGATAAAGGAGAATAAGGAATCTGGTTTACATGTGTCCTTCATCCCAATAAACTTCAGGGTTTCTTGCTCAGTGTTAAACACGAATTAAGGTTTTTGATGCATAAACTAGGGAAATGAAATGCTCATACACAGGCAAATGCACTGACATTTCTTACGAAAGTATAAGAAATGTGGGTGACATGTTTTCTCAATCTCCTAAAAAGTATATGGCGTCTTGCTAAGATCTAAACAAGAATCCAGCCTTTGACGCATGTATCTGTGTACAGCAGTACTCATAGAAAGGTAACTGCACGGTTCTTGCTAAAAATAAGGGATCTGGTTTATATGAGTCCTCAGTCCTGAAAATCTGCAGGGCATCTTGCTGACGACTAAAGACGAATCAGGTCTTCGAGGCATGAATGTGGGTAATAGCAATCCTCATATACAGGAAACTACATGGCCTCTTGTTATAAAAGAGAAGAAATCTGTTTC
>NW_007258678.1:3448-4158 GCF_000164805.1 Carlito syrichta
GAATAAGTTTTGAATTAATTGTTATAGAATTACAGGGCACGATGTTGAATCATAATAGGTTAATGGAATAAATAAAAATTAAGGCATTTAAGAAAACTTATAGATTATAGTATAGAGTTAAGTTGATAATATCAATCATTAAAAAATATTAGGAGTCAGTGAACTTGGATTGAACCTAGAGTTAACTTCGAAAGTTTTTGTATTAATCAGGGTTTAGAACAAAGAGTATAACATGAATGATGTATTGAACACTATGAAAGACACTTTGAACGAACTGTATTGAAATTGTGCACCTGTGACCTTGATGTGAGATATGTGAAGCACATCAGGCATCATGGAGTTCGAATTGTTTGCTTGGAACTTGCAAGTGTCGTGATGGTCTTGTGATGTATAGTTTGTAAAGCACGATATACATTATGGAATTTGTATGCCCCCACCAAGTAATTATCACACTGCTGGAAGGTATAGAAAATGGTATATAAGTTGGAAGGAGTCTGAATAAAATTTGGTCTCAGTCCTGATCGGACTGATCCCAGAAGGACCGCATCCGAATGGTCTCTTCTCTCCTTCTTGACTCTCCGGTGTGGGTCCTATCCCTCCCTCCTAGGTCAGAGCCGGTACTCCGACCTTCTGGTCCTCTTGATAGTTGTAATTGGGTATCTGGTAGTACAAATCCCTTAAGTTCCTCGGGACAACTAAGGCAAGACTCG
>NW_007258678.1:4178-5154 GCF_000164805.1 Carlito syrichta
CCTTCTTACTAAGGGCTAAACAAGAATCAGGGTTTTGAAACAGGAATCAAGGGAAAGAGAGTCTTCACATACAGGACACTACATGACTCCAAATAAGTACGAATAGATAATCATGTTTGTATGTGCCCTCAATCAAAAAAATTTACAGGTTGTCTGCTATGGGACAAACAAGAAAGAGATCTTCGAGCTCCCCAAATGTTTCAGAGCAATTTAGCATTCAGATTTTATGAAGCAGTCATTTCAGGACTCCAGCAACATTCTGGTCCTCTTAAAAGTTGTAAATGGTATTGGGCACTCCAAGTCCGTTAGGTTCCTCAGAACAACTAATGCCAGATTCCAGGATAAAAAGAATCTTCTTGCCATATTTGGATGTGACTCTGGTCTTAAGGTGAACCCTGCAATACTTCCCCTTCCATGTCTCTTTTTATTTTGTGAAGGGACAATGGTTTTGAACTTGCCCAATGTTTACTGTGTACTTTTAATGGTAACCAGGAATCATGGAATCCACGAACCAAGGAAACTTCTGGGCATCTGTCGTTTGTAATACTGAATTTGGATTCAAATCGACAGGAAAAATTAGGTCATCTTACTGAGAATAAAAAGGAAATCCGGTTCTAGGAGTTCTCATTTTACAGAATATACAGGGCCTATTCATAAGTTTTAATCAGGAATGTGGGCTTCTGGGTCCCTACATTTTCAGAGCTACTTGCTCCGTGGGTACGCTATATCTGTCATTACAGAACCTCAGGATCTTTCTGGTTCTCTTGTTCGTTGTAATCAAGGATTTGGCCCCATAAATCTATTTTGTTTTTCCTGGGACCATCTATGATCATAATCATATTCCCCAGAATCAAAAGGTATATTGGTACAAAATTGTTCAATCCAAGTGACCTCAGAGTACAGAAAATTCTTGTGACTGGGCAGTAGGAATTGGGTTGTTGGGTTTGGAATACTGCACATTTTGGGGAGGTCTTGT
>NW_007258678.1:5542-6912 GCF_000164805.1 Carlito syrichta
CAAGGCTTCGAGCTCATCTCATGTTTCAGAGATATTTGGCTTGTGGGTATTATGAATCAGTCATTTCAGGACTCCATCAACATTCTGGTCCTCGTGAGAGTTGTAATAGTATATCTGGTAGTACAAATCCATTAAGTTCATCGGGAAAATTAAGGCCAGACTACCGGAAAAAAAGTATCATATTGCAGTATTTGAATGTAACTTTGGTCTTAAAAAGAACATGGTAATCCTTATATTTCCGTTTGTACTTTATTTGTAGAGGGGCCGAATGTTTTGCAGTTGCCAAATATTTACTAGGTATTATTAAAACGTAACCGGGATTCATGGATTCCACGTCCCTAGTAAACATCTGGGCATCTGCATTTTTGTACACAGAGTTTTGGAATCCACATAGACAGGGAAATTCAGGGCATCATGCTCAATACGGAAAGGGAATCCGGTTCTTGGAATTCTCTATCGCCTAAATCTACAAAGTCTCTTGATATGGTTTAATCAGCAATCTGGGCTTCGATGTCGCCACATTTTTAGTGTGTCTTTTGAAAAGGGACCAGGAATCTTGGGTTCCAATTCCTCAAGAACTTTAGGGGAGTCTTTCTCATGTTATCCAAGCAACTGCAATTCTAGGTCACCAGGAAATATCATGGCGTCTTGCTGAGAATGAAGCAGGATTTTCAGTAATGGGAGTTCTCATATACAGAACACTACATGACCTGTTGCTACAGAAGAAGAAGGAATCTTGGTTACACGAGGCCTCCAACTCAAAAACCTACAGACCGTCTTGCTAAGAGATAACCACCATTCAGGTTTTGGGAGTAGGAATCTGGATAATGGGAGTCCTCATATACAGGAAACTGCACTCTCTAATGCTAAAGGAGGATTAGGAATCTGGTTTACACGTGTACTCCTTCCAAATGAAACTTCAGGGTTTGTTGCTAAGGGCTAAACACTAATTTGGGTTTTGAAGCATAAACTAGGGAAATGAAATCCTCATATACAGACAAAAGCCTTGACACTTACCACGATAGAATAAGGAATGTTGGTGACATGTTTTCTCAATCTCCAAAAAAGTAAACGACATCTTCCTATGATCTAAACAAGAATGAAGCTTTCGAAGCATGTATCTGTGAACAGAAGTACTCATATACAGGTGACTGCACGACTGTTGCTAAAAATGAGGAATCTGGGTTATATGAGTCCTCAGTCCTGAAAATCTACAGGGTATCTTGCTGACAACTAAAGAAGAGTCAGGGATTCGAGACATGAATGTGGGTAATAGCAATCCTCATATACAGGAAACTACATGGCCTCTTGCTAACAAAAGAGAAGAAATCTCTTTTCCACGGTTCCTCTGGGAAAAAAAAAACCATGAC
>NW_007258679.1:0-611 GCF_000164805.1 Carlito syrichta
TATTCTTGAGTTATAATTAGTGTTATTAGTGTAAAAGATCCGTTTATTAGGAGAATTGCTGGGAGAATAATTGCGAGGGTTACTTCATAGGAGATTGTTTGGGCTACTGCCCGGAGTGCACCAATTAGTGCATATTTGGAGTTTGATGCTCAGCCTGATCAGAGAATAGAGTATACGGCTAGGCTAGATGTTGCTAGAATGAATAGGACGCTTAGGTTTATGTTGAGAAGAGGGTGTGGTATAGGTATGGGAATTCATATAATGAGAGCTAGGGATAGGGCAAGGGTTGGTGCAATGATATAGAGTAGAGATGTTGATGTAAGCGGATGGAGGGGTTCTTTAATAAATAATTTTATGGCATCTGCAAAGGGTTGGAGGAGACCATAGGGTTCAATAATGTTAGGACCTTTTCGGAGTTGCATATATTCTAGTACTTTGCGTTCTGCTAATGTTAGGAAGGCTATAGCTAGGAGAACTGAAATAATTAGGATTAATAGATTGATTATAAACATGTTGTTAAGAAGAGGAATTGAACCTCTGACAATAAAGTTTTAAGTTTTATGCAATTACCGGGCTCTGCCATCTTAACGAACCCTGTTCTTGAGTAGGGT
>NW_007258679.1:1898-2790 GCF_000164805.1 Carlito syrichta
TTTATAGATTGGTCCAGTGTAATGTAGGAGTGTATTGGTTTTTGAGATAAGGCATTTCTGGTAAGTTGAGCTTGGACGCTTCTTAATGGGTGGCTGCTTTTAGGCCAACTATGGAAAAGAGTTTAATTACTCTCTAAGTAAGGTTGTTTCCTATTTCTAAAGAGCTGTCCCTCTTTAGAATAACATTTAAATTTACATGGGGATTATTTATTCTGTAGGTAAATTTAAGGTTGAACTTATATCCTATTTTGGACAACCAGCTATCACCAGGCTTGGTAGGCTTTTCACTACTACTTGAAAATCTTCTCACTATTTTGTGACATAGATGAGTATGCCCTTGTGGCTGTTCACAAGTAGCTCGTCTGGGTTCGGGGTTTTTGGCTACAGTCCTCTTTGTGAAATTGTTCTAGCTAATTCATTATGCAAAAGGTAAAAGTGAGTGTCTTTGCTTTTTTGTACTTTAAGGTGTCTTTCATCTTTCCCTTGCGGTACTTTGTCTATAGCGCCTATATAAATTTCTATCTCCTGTACTTTTAGGTTAAGGTAAATGTTTTGGTTTACAAGATTTAGTATAATTTAGTTAGTTTAGATTGGGCTAGGATTAAGTTCAAAGTGGTCATTTGTGAAATCTTCCGGGTGTAAGCCGGGTGCTTTGTGATTTAACTACACTTTGTCTATTCCAAGCACACTTTCCAGGATGCTTACCTTGTTACGACTTATCTCATCTCATGCGCTGTGATTTGTTTTATGTAGTTGTTGTGGAGTTGCATTTGAGGAGGGTGACGGGCGGTGTGTGCGTGCTTCATGGCCTTTATTTCAATCAAGCTCTCTATTCTTGGTTTACTACTAAATCCTCCTTTAATTCTTGTTTTCATAAGAATATTCGTAATAC
>NW_007258679.1:3175-8201 GCF_000164805.1 Carlito syrichta
CCTTGCTTTAATAGTAAGCTACATCAACCTATATTATTTATAGGGCAAAAGTATTATGTTAGTATCAATTAGTGTTAGGGCTATTAAGTGAATAAAAAAGGGAATAAAATTTCAGGGGATTAGGATTTAGATAGGAATTTAGAGGATACATAGTTAGTTAACTAACAATGTTACTTGAAAAATGTGAATTTAATTAGGGATTTCATTCCTTAATAGGGACATGGCTCTGTAATTCAATAAAATACACATAAGCGAAGAACATGATTGGAATATGATTGGGTGTGCGTGAGTTATCTATATGAGCTGGTGTCATTCTCTTGTTTTTGGGGTTTGGCAGGAGTATATCATTGCGTTAGTAATATTACAGTAACGGGGGGTAGGGGGGTTTGCGTATATAATCCTATTATGTATTATATTCAACGCGCGTACGTGTGCGTGTACGTGTGCGTGTGCGTGTGTACGTGGGTGTGTACGTGGGTGTGTACGTGGGTGTGTGTATTGGGTGTAGTGGTGTGCGTAAATTTGTTATGTCCGTCGAGCATGAATTAAATAGCAGCTCATGAATATGCAATGAGGAAATACAATACGCAATTTGGGCATGTCTACAATTGAATTGTCTACATCCAGGCCCCAAAGTATAACTTGGTACTAAGATGTTAATATATTGAAAATTATAAATTGGTAAGATACTAAAAGCTACAGACAAATTTTAGGCTGCTGACATTTGCTCAATGCACTCTTGCCGAAAAGCTTGCAGGAAAGCTTGCAGAAAAGCTCAACTGTGAGAATATTTCATCTGAGTTCCTTTTCTGTGTAACTATTGACTATCCGAGTTAAAGAGACTGATTCATGAATGAGAAGGGAGTTTAAGATATCCCCAGAGATCTATTTGCATGACTAAGACATTTCTACATCAGAAGAACACAGCTCTGTGAGACCTGAAAGGTAAACAAAATCAACTTGTGATTTCAAAGGGGTTTCCTGGGATTCCGGAAAGTAGTAAATAAACCAAGTCTAATGAAATGGCATTCATGGCATATTTGAGATGATAATATTTAGGGACCCTTTCCTATTATGAGCTCCAGAATCTGATGTCAATCAGAGTGCCCATCACTGAGTAAGAGATTTGCCTCCCTGGGCAACTTTATTTCTGGGAAGGGTGACACCCAACAGAAGTTAGGAGAGAAGATAGCTGAAGAGAGTAAGGGAAGCATGACTGGGCAGGTTTGTTTTCAGCGTCAGGCGTTTATTGCATAAGGTGGAAGACTCTCTCTGGGCTTGATGCTGTAGCAAACAGTACATGCTATCAAGGGGCATTCAGTCTTAAAATGAAGAGAAGTCAAAAGCAGTAGATGAGCGTACAGAATAACAAAAATGCCTCAAGAGAGGTGAAAGTGTTCCAGAGGTCAGAGGAAGTGGCCATAGCTGTGCAGGGATCAGGAATAACCTCAGAGAAGAGGTAGAATTCGAGATGAGTCTTGAAGAACAGCTAGGATTTCAACAGACAGATGCCTGGCGTGTACTTCAGCCCAAGGCCACCAAAGTAGTGAAGAAACAGATGGGAAATAGAATGATGGTGTTTAAAGAGAGTCGTGAGCAGTAAAGTAGAAGCAATACACTAGGGCCATATCGTAGGAGGCTTTTCAAAGCTAGGATGAGGAGTTTGTTCTTATTTCAGTAGAAAAATGAATGTTTGATTAAGAAAAAAATGCGATTGAGAAGTCTTTTAAAACTTTGGTCTGGCAGTAGATAGTTTGAAATGGAAAGGAACTAATATTAATCGATCACTTACAGGTACTGGGTACTTCACATATGCTACCTTTACAGACAGAGACTAAAAAATTAAAGCCACGGAGATTAACAATTGAAAGTCACAGTGCAAGTAAACTGCAGGTTGAAACTCCAAAGCCTGCCTTTTTTCTACCACACCTTGTTAGCTAGAAGTAGAGGATTGGAGGTGAAAAGACGACTTTGGAAAGTGTCATAATGATCTATGATAGAGCGATCTATCATTACGAAGGCCAGAACTAGGACAGTAGCTTTGGAAACGGAAAGGACATCAACTGAAAAGCACCCAAGAAGGACAGTCTGTGGAATGTGACAAAGGAAATATATCCTGGAAAGAGTCTAAATAACACCTAGCTTTTAAGCCCGGGCTCAGGAAACGATGAGATGGTTTAACAGAAAAAGCAAGATTCTGGAGACGGACCTGGATTTTCTTAGGAAGAATATTAAGTTCAGTCAGGGGGTAGGGGTGGGGTGGCGAGGAGAGACAGCCTCAATACGAGATGTAATAGACATCTGTCTTGAAATGAGAGCTGAAGACTCATTGGTAAAGAAACATGGACATGGATGAAAGGATTGACAGTAGCAGAAAACTGCAGGGGCATGGGAGGGAGGAGGTGGGATTGGCAGTAGTGGGAAACTCCCTGGGGAAGAAGGAGCACACCTCATCAACAAGGGTACCTGCACAATGAATATTTGTATACCTAACCCTGAATTGTATCCCACAATTTTAAAATAAAAAAAATTTTTTTAATTATATAAATGAAGTACATTGCAATAAAATTTGGGAGAAGAAAAAAAAAGAAACATGGAAAGACCAACAGAACTTTTAAAAATGCCTACATTTAGGAGGTGGAAAGATAGAGGAGACAGAATATCAGAAGAAGAAACTGAAACATATAAAGCAAGAGGGAATTTTAAGGGAGTGACCCATGACCTGAGGCATTGAGCAGGAAGAGTGCTGGTGGGTGGCCTTGGGATGGTAGAGTGAAGAGAGCTCCAGTCATCCTGTGTAGTGGGTCCAGGAAGCCTAAGGGCACGTGCTAGCTTGGGAGGCTTAGGAAGGTTGGTGATGAGGAAAAGGAGGATAGGGCAAGGCGCAAGCTGCCCATCAGGTGTGCTTCTGTTCGTTGGTGATCAGGATGGAGTGGAGGGGAGTGGGAGAAGGAAGATGCTAGCGAGAGAACAGGTAACTGAAAGAACAAAAACCAGTGCTTCTTCCTTTCACACCTACAGAAAACCTGTTTTTAAATTCATTTGCCTCTTCTTGAAGGCCAGCATTTATATGTATTATCATGCACCTCCAACTTGGAATGGACCTGGCATGCCACAATAAGTAAGTAATAATGAGCCCTTTTCTGAAGTCGTTTTTTTTTGAGTTCTCACTCTGTCGCTCGTGCTGTAGTGCAGTGGCACACTCACTGCCACTCGTGTTGACCTGCTGGGCTCTGGCTGATCCTTCTGCCTCAGCCGTCCAAGTAGCCAGGACTAAAGGTGCGTGCTACCATACCTGGTTAATTTTTTATTTATTGTAGAGATGAGGTCTCGCCAAGTTGCCCAGTCTGGTCTCAATCCATTCGCCTCGTCCTCCCAAAGTGCTGGGATTACAGACTGAGTCACTGAGCCAGGCCCTGAAGCCTGATTTAACAACAAAATGCTGTTATTTGACAGTGAGGTCTGCCTGTGTTTAAGCTGGCTACAGAACAGCCTAGAACCCCTCTATTTGTAACCTGGCTTTATAGTTTCGTTATTTAAAGCATCCTTTTTAGCGAAATTTGAAACCAAAATATATGCTGGCTAATGTCATCTGGAAACTGAAAGTTGGTGTGTTCAGCAACTCTCACTAGCCAATTCTAAGACTTGGTAAGGATTTTTATTTTGGTCATACTGAGCTTACTGTAACTGGGGCGGCTGAGTTGCTATGGTGATTTCCTCTCAAAACAGAACACTTTGCTTCAATACACTGAAACAGCAGATAAATCAACTTTATGTTGACTTGATTGTGACAGGACTCACGTATGGGAATTTTAATTGGGGCCAAGAAGGCACTGACTAAAAGAATTGCAACTTTGGCTTTTTCAACCTGGGCCTTCACAATTCATACAACTGAAGGCTGTTGGCTCAAAGCCTGGAGCTCCTTCGCGGGGGCGGCTTGCAGCTGGCAGAAAGTTCATCACCGAGGCAATTATGTGGTTAATTGCTCCATTGTGGGCATAGGTTGAGAGTTGTGACTCATGCCACACTCTTGTCACTAAGAGATGGTGGCTCGGGGGATGGGGTGGACAGGACACAAGGACACACCGAAAACTCAGCTTCTTTCCCCCCCGTTCCTCTTGCAAATACATCTATAATTCACTAAGATCTGCCCTCAAACAGCGGGTGAAAGGCCGACCTCGACTCCAAGTCTTGGCAATCCCGGTCTCCGCCGGTAGAGGGCCCCATTGAGTCACACGTCCCAAACTACGCCGGAGTCCCTGGACACTTTAAGGACCGAGTGCACTTTGAATTGGGGTGCATCTGCCTCCGATTCTTGCCTAACCATGACATGGGAGAGAAAGTAGATGCCTGACTGCCAGCATGACTCATTATAAACAAACGGAGGACAGATTAACTGACTCTTATCAGAGACCGAGTATGCATCCCAGGGCAGAGCGTGAGTCAGACTAAAAGTAGCAAACCCTGTTGGTCAGAGGGAGAGGCTGATTTTTTAGGAGGGTGCTGTTGATTTCTTGAACACTATCAGCGACTCCATGTGAAGCCCTGGGCTTCTGGGTGAGGTCAGGTCCCTTCAAAACCAATAAGGCTTCCAGATTAAGGATAAAAACTGGCCCCGCCCACCGGGAAACTCATTTGGAGTTGATAGAAATGCTTGTAATCTCAGCAGTGATGGTTTTGCAACGTATGTGTGTCAAAATCGTCAAAGTCTACACTTTATTTATTATTATTATTATTATTATTATTAGTTGAAGTCTCACTCTGTTGCCCAGGCTGGAGGGCAGTGGCACGCTCCCGGTCACAGCAGCCTTGACCTGCTGGGCTCCGGCAATCCTTCCACCTCAGCCTTCCAAGTAGTTGGAATTACAGGCATGCGATATCACGCTTGGCTAATTTTTTGATTTATTGTAGAGATGAGGTCTCGCCAAGTTGCCCAGGCGGGTCTCAAACCTGCGGGCTCAGGCAATCCACTCACCTCAGCCTCCCAAAGGCGCGGGATTACAGGTTGAGCCACTGAGCCCGGCTG
>NW_007258679.1:9046-15672 GCF_000164805.1 Carlito syrichta
TCCACCTCCACCTCCACCTCCACCTCCACCTCAGGCAGCCGCAGGAATGGGAAAGCCGTTTATAGCTTCCTGTCTCCGCACATGCAAGTCCGGTCAAACCAAAATCACGACTGCTCTTAAAAGCCTCCCCGTGGGGCTGTGTCCACAGAAAACGCACACGTGAAGTGACTTAACACGGGGAAAACAGCACACCCGCGAGCAAATTCATTTAGGGGGAAATGAACATGTGTGCTTAGATGGCAAAAATAAAAATAAAAAATAACAGAGTAGTCTGGCAAGTGGGGCTAATCAAAGAGCAAACTGCTGTAAGGGGAGGGGTGGCCCAGAAGTTTTAAAATGTAAATAACTTCTGGGAAAATGTGAACATGTGTCTATGCACAGAGGTGCTTATGAGTTTCTAAAATGTATGTGATGTTTCTCTCCTTTTCAGATAGATGTTCCTTGTGAGGAAAATAGACTTCTCCTTCTTGGTATGGGGATTTTCTTGTGAATCCCTGCTTCTTGTTACTAACCTTATAGGTCTTTCCTTCGTTCTGACTGATACGATTCTCCAAAAGGAATTATTTCTTTCATTTTCTTTTCAGTCTCTGGTAGAGCCAGCTTATACATGTCCTTCCTGCTGTCTTTTGGCCATCAAATTCAATGTACATAATGTACACAAAGAGATTTAGAGAATTTGTCACCTTAACAAGAGGGTCATTTGTATAGGAGAGATTTGTCTGAATCTGCTAATTTATCAGCCACTGTTGCTAAGTATGTGTGTGTGTGGGTGGGTGTGTATGTGTGTGTGTGGACTCTGGATTCTGTGCACATTTTGAAGTTGTATCCTTGCCACAGTGACTTTTCTCACATCCAATGGCTAATTGTGTCCTTCATGTCTTTCAGTACCATATTTTAACTGTTCTTTTGACAAACCTTCATAAATGCATTCATACATTTTTTAGATCATTTTTTGCTATGTAAAATATCACCTGCAAGAAGAACGCTTCACTCAACAAGTGTCTTCCCTTGAAATCTAGGGTTTTAAAAACTATTGTTTGGAAAACAATGTTAGTTTATTCAACAAACACTCATGAAGCAGCTACTGTGTACCAGCACAGTAAAGCACAGCCCACAGTTTGGAGTTGCCAGTTGTTGTTTTTTTCAGGATTTAAAGAGTCCAAAAAGCAGAGCCAGCTTTTGCATTTACAGTAATGGAATTACAGTAAAGTACTACTTATATTTAAAAACAAAAAACAAACATTGCCTGGAAATGACCAAACTCTCACGGCATTCTGAGATGCATTTACAGGGTTCTGGGGTGCTAAGAGCACAGGTTACAGAAGCTGTAAAATTATACTTCTCCGTGGCATGCTGCCAAGCAAGGCCTTATTTCACATTTAATGCCGTGTAGGAAAAAGATAGCATGAGATGAGTCTTTCAAGCAGATGAGAGAGCTCAGTCATCTTGAAAAGCAAGGAGGCCATGTCCTCACTTACTCCGGACCTGCGGGCTTACTCATTGGCTTCGATCAGTGGTGTCAGAGGACAGTTTCAAAATGGAAGAGAATATTTATAAAAAGAAAGACATTCCCCAGGTAGGTCTTCCTAATTTACTCTTTAGAGCTATCATGGAGATATTTTTATAACATGGCTTTTAGTTAGGGTTCCAAACCTTTGATCAGTCTCTTCAAACTGAATCTTCAATCTGTGGTCCAAATTCAAGCTTCCTACGTTTCCTCTCATTAACAATCTTGCTTCTCTTATTATACACAAATATTTGTTTAAAATAGGTGTTTTGTTTTGTTTTTTTAAATGGGGCCACTGGTGTATAGAATTAGAATAATTATAATCCTGGGTTTACAAAATACAACACTGATCCATGCATGACCTACTTTTATTTGGTTTGTTATTTTTAATAATGAAGAAAGTATTCATGACCTCATTATTTTAATGATGCAGAAGTATCACTCCCCCTACTCCAAGAAAGCTAGGGCCTTGACAATGAGATTATAACCTACATCTAACCATACTGAGTCACACTCCATCCTCTGTATCTGCTTCCCCGAAGCCAAAGTCAGCCTTCATGGTCTACATGTTTCATATTTCCTTGCTTTGTTTTCCATATAGTCTTATTAATTCTTGTAGGCATATATATTCCAAAAATTGTGTGTGTGTATATATATTCTTCTTAATTTTATGAAAAGTATAATGTTTTAGGACTTATGTTGGTAAGATGCATCCTATCATTGCACATTGCTGTTCTTCATTTATCTTGGCTCCTCTATAATATTTTATTATATTAACATACCACCATTCATCAGCAACCGTCTTCTTACTGGTCACTTGGGTTGTTCATGGGTTTGTGATATGACTATAAACAGTACTTTTATAAACATTCTTATACCTAGTCCCATATGTGTGCAGACATTTCTCTTAGGTACATACCTAGGAGTGAAATATGGGGCTGGATAGTATATGTACCTTCAACTTTAGGGTACAGGGCCAAACTGTTTTCTTTTTTGTTTTTTGGGTTTTTTTTAGATGGAGTCTTACTCTGTCGCCCAGACTGGAGTGCAGTGGCACACTCCTGGTCACCGCAGCCTTGACCTGCTGGGCTCCTGCAATCCTTCCACCTCAGCCTTCAAAGTAGCCGGAACTATAGGTGCGCACTATCACACCCAGCTCATTTTTGATTTATTGTAGAGATGAGGTCTCGCCAAGTTGCCTGGGTGGGTCTCCAACCTGCGGGTTCAGGCAATCCACTCACCTCGGCTTCCCAAAGTGCTGGGATTACAGGCTGAACCACCAAGCCTGGCCTAAACTGTTTTCTGAAGTGGTTGCACTAACTCATACATCAGTAATGTTTATGAAAATTGATAGATTCACATCCTCTCCAACACTTGCTACTGTCAGACTTTGTAATTTCTGCTGATCAATTGTGCATAAGACTGTACCTTGTCATGGCCTCGATTTACATTTTAACTGGGGGTGTCAAGTATCCCTTTGTATGTAATTGGCTACAACATGTCACCTTTCTTTTTCTTAAAAGTGTCTTTTCATGTTTTTTGCCCATTTTTCTGCAGTTGCTTCTGGTTTTCTTTTCTCTTTTTTTTGAGTTGAAGTCTTACTCTGTCGCCCAGACTGGAGCGCAGTAGCTGCTCCCGGCCACCGCAGCCTCGACCTGCTGGGCTCCGGCGATCCTTCCACCTCAGCCTTCCAAGTAGCTGGAACTACAGGCGCGTGCTACCACACCCGGCTACTTTTTTTGATTTATTGTAGAGATGAAGTCTCACCAAGTTGCCCAGGCGGGTCTCGAACCAGCGAACTCAGGCAATTCACTCATCTCAGCCTCCCAAGGCGTGGGATTACAGGCTGAGCCACTGAGCCCGGCTGCTTCTGCTTTTCTTACTAAAAGGAGTACGGAATATATTCTCAGTACTAATCCTTCATCTGTTTGTCCTTTATTTGTTTGAAATCCTTTACTTTATTTAAGATATCTCTTGACAAACAAAAGTTCTTAATATAGAAAAATGTACCAATCTGTTAGTTGATTAATACACATTATTAATTAATATATCAATGTATTCTAGTTATTTGTTTTTTGTTTAAGATATATCTTAAGAAATTATTTCATGCATTTTTTTTTTCTTTTTCTTTTTTTTTTTTTGAGTTTAGGCTGGGCTCGGTGGTTCAGCCGGTAATCCCAGTACTTTGGGAGGCTGAGGTGAGTGGATTGCCTGAGCCCGCGGGTTGAAGACCCACCCAGGCAACTTGGCAAGACCTCATCTCTACAGTCTCCCAGTCTGGAGTGCAGTGGCATGCTCATGGCCACTGTAGCCTCAACCCGCTGGACTCAGGTGATCCTCCTGCCTCAGTTTTCCAAGCAGCTGGAATTACAGGCATGCGCCACCATGCCCGCTAATTTTTTTTTATTATTATTGTAGAGATGAGGTCTCGCCAAGTTGGCCAGGCTGGTTTCGAGCCCATGGACTCAGGCAATCCTCTCACCTGAGCTCAACCTCCCAAAGTGCTGGGATCATAGGCGTGAGTCACTGTACCCGGCTCATGTATTTTCAATATCTAAAAGATATGTGTCTATGTTTTACACTAAAGGTTTTTAAAGTTTATTTTATTTATTAATGATGTCAGGCAAGGATGCAAAATTTCATCTTTTTTTAAGTCTACCATATACTAAACTTCATGTACAGTCTGTACCTGGGCTTGATTCTATTGGTAAATGTGTTTCTTTCCGCACTGATACATACACTGTCTTTCTTACTAAAGCTTTATTAATAGTCCTGATATATGGTAGAGCCAGACCTCTCTCTATATACTTTTTCTCTTTAGAAGAGTCCTAGTAATTCTTGGTCTTTTACTGTTCAAAGTAAATTTTAGAGTCACCAAGCTCCATGAAATTCCTACTGGAATTTTATTTTACTTATTTATTTAATTTCATATTTTTATTTTTTTATTATTTATTTATTATTATTTTTTGAGTTGGAGTCTCACTCTGTCGCCCAGATTGGAGTGTAGTGGCCGCTCCCGGCCACCGCAGCCTCAACCTGCTGGGCTCCGGCGATCCTTCCATTTCAGCCTTCCAAGTAGCTGGAACTACAGGTGTGTGCTACCACGCCCGGCTCATTTTGATTTATTGTAGAGATGAGGTCTCACCAAGTTGCCCAGGCGGGTCTCGAAGCTGCAGGCTCATGCAATTCGCTCACCTCAGCCTCCCAAAGGTATGGGATTACAGGCTGAGCCACCGAGCTCAGCTTAATTTCATATTTTTAGAGACAAGGTTTCACTCTACCGCCTAGGCTTAAGTGCAGTTATGCAATCATAGCTCACTGCAGCATTGATCTCCTGGGATCAACCGATCCTCCCACCTCAGCCGCCCCAGTAGCTGGGGCTATAGGCACGTGCACCATGCCTGGCTGTGTGTGTATAGAGATGAAGTTTCACTGTATTGCCCAAGATGGTCTTGAACTCCTGGCCTCAAGCAATCCTCCCACTTAGGCTTCCCAAAGTTCTGGGATTGCAGGTGTAAACCACCACACCCAGCCCTATTGGGATTTTCATTACAATTACCTTGCATTTAAAACTCAATCTAGGAAGCACTGATACCTTCTCAATATTTACCTATGAATATAATGTGTCTCTCCACTTATTTAGCTTTCTTTAATACATCTTAATAAAGTTTTATAATGTTTTCATGTAGTGATCACAGATATCTTTTACAGATTTATTATAAGATATTTTATATTCTCTGAAACTATTAGAAATTCTTCTCTTTAATTAAGTTTTCTACTTTCCTGTTTTTGTAGTTAAATGCCACTGAATTTTCCACTTTAATGTCATACCCAGGAACCTAGTTAAATATCATTCCTAATGCCTTGCCTGTGGCTTCTTTGGGCTTTTCTGCATAACCATCCTGTTATCTGAAAATTATGGCAGTTTTATTTCTTCCTTTCCAGTCCCTATGCCTCTAATTTTTTTTTTTTTTTTTTTGTCTTATTACACTGTAGAACCTCCAATACAATACTGGATTAGTGGAGTGATAGCAAGCACCCTTGTCTGTTTTCTGATCTGCAAGAAAATACTTCTCAACTTTTGAACCTGTGGTTCCAATTCTTGCTCCTATGTTCCTTATAATTTATAACCTCATGCTTTCCTTATTTTTTTTCTATATTTTGCTTATTCAAAGATTTTTGGGGTGGGTGGGAACACGGTCTCACTCTACTGCCCAGGCTGGAGTACAGTGGTATGATCACATCTCATTGTATCCTCAAACTCCTGGGCTTGAGAGATACTCCTGCCTCATCCTTCCAAGAAGATGGAACTATAGGCATGTGCCACCACACCAAGATAATTTTGTTTATTTTTTTGTAAAGGCAGGATCTGACTATGTTGCTCAGCCTGGTCTCAAACTCCTGACTTCAAGTCATCCTCCCACCTCAGACTCCTGAAGTGCTGAGATTAAAGGCATAAATCCACTCTCTAGATAATTTTTATTTTTATTTTTTTAATTTCTTATATTATTATTATTAGTAGTAGTAGTAGTTTTAGTTGGAATCTCACTCTGTCACTCAGAGTAACAGCTGGGCTGTCACACTGCAGGCCTCCGGCAATCCTTCTGCCTCAACCTTCCAAGTAGCTGGAACTACAGGCGTGCACTACCATGCCCGGCTAATTTTTGATTTATTGTAGAAATGAGGTCTCGCCAAATTGCCCAGGTGGGTCTCGAACCTGCTGGCTCAGTCAATCCACTCACCTCGGCCTCCCAAACACTCGGATTATAGGCTGAGTCACCGAGCCCGGATATTATTATTTTTTTGTTATAAAGATGTTGGGTACAATTCAGGGTTAGGTATACAAACATTGATTATGAAGGTACCCTTGTTGATGAGGTATGCCCTAGATAATTTTTAATAGGAGCTTATTTGTTTAAAATATTCTGAAAATATTTGTAAATTTAAAAAACCATTTAATTTGTATACCTAACCCTGAACTGTACCCCACATCTTTAAAATAAATAAATAAATATATGCCAGGCTTGGTGGCTCAGCCTGTAATCCCACACCCTTGAGAGGCTGAGGTGAGTGGATTGCCTGAGCCCGTGGGTTCGAGACCCACCTGGGCAACTTGGCG
>NW_007258679.1:15755-19771 GCF_000164805.1 Carlito syrichta
TCAAAAAAAAAAAAAAAGCAGGGATGGGGGTGGGGAGATGCTTTGGATCAAATTCCCATAATAGTCCCAGGCTCACATAACATTAGAGCTAGAAGACACTTTAGAGATGTTGTTAAGTAACCCAGGGCTTATTCATTCAGTAAATATTAACCAAAAACCAGCTTTGCAACACCCTCACTCTTCTTTGCCTTCCTGGGAATGATACTGAATAACACAGCAGTCTATAGTCACTCCACCCCTCGCCTTTTTGTTCTTTTTGTTGTTTTTTGTTTTTTGTTTTTGAGTTGGAGTCTCACTCTGTCGCCCAGACTGGAGTGCAGTGGCCGCTCCCGGGCACCGCAGCCTTGACCTGCTGGGCTCCGGCGATCCTTCCGCCTCAGCCTTCCGAGTAGCTGGAACTACAGGCGTGCGCTACCACGCTCGGCTAATATTTTGACTTATTGTAGAGATGAGGTCTTGCCAAGTTGTCCAGACGGGTCTCAAACCTGTGGGCTCAGGCAATTCGCTCACCTCAGCCTCCCAAAGCGCGGGATTACAGGCTGAGCCGCTGATCCCGGCTACCTTTTTTTTTTTTTCTGTTTGTTTTTTGAGTCAGGGTCTCACTCTGTCCCTTAGGCTGGTGCAGTGGTACGATCAGGGTTCACCACAACCTCCTGGATTCTGGCAATTCTCCCACCTCAGCCCCCTGAGTAGCTGGGACTATACTTGCATGCCACCATGTCCAGCTAATTTTTTTTTATTTCTTGTAGAGATGAGGTTTCACTCTTTTGCCCAGGCTGGTCTCGAACTCCTGAGCCCAAGCAATCCTCCTGCCTTGGCCTCCCAAAGTGTTGGGATTACAGATATGAGCCACCACCCCTGACCTCCATCTGCCTCCCTTTTTGAGAAAGCAAGCAGTGGGGTGTGGGAGAAGCCTCACACAGCTAATTGGATTGCTGACTGGGTATGTCTGTCAAAGCCCCTACGCCAAAGCTGGGCGAACTTAGTGTAAAAAAGCCAAGTTCTTCCTCTGAAGACACAAGCCTGGATAAACTCTGAAATCCATTTTTACCTACACACCCTCACTGAGCACCTACTTTGTGCCAGGATCCTAGGTTAGGTGCCAGGGATACCCAGATGAAAGAGTTCATAGTGCTGCCTTCAAGCCATTCGCAATACAATGGGGAAGGCAGAAATGCACATTGACTTTTTTTTTTTTTTTTTGAGTCGGAGTCTCACTTCTGTCGCCCAGGCTGGAGTGCAGTGGCACACTCACAAGCCACTGCAGCCTCGATCTGCTGGGCTCAGGGGATCCATGTGACACCATGCCCGGCTAACTTTTTTTTTTAATCCTAGAGACACAATCTCACCATGTTGCCCAAACTGATCTCAAACCCATGAACTCAGGCAATTCTCTCGCCTCCGCCTCTGAAAGTGCTGGGATTACAGGCATGAGTCACAGCGCCCGGCCTGAAGTATTTTTCTTTTTCTTTCTTTTCTTTTTTTTTTTTTTGAGTTGGAATCTCACTCTTTGTCTCCCAGGCTGAAGTAAAATGGCCTCAACCTTTCAAGTAGCTGGAACTACAGACGCATGTCACCATGCCTGGCTAGTTTTCGCGATTTATTGTAGAGATGAGGACTCACCAAGTTACCCAGGTTGTTTTCAAACACCTGGGCTCATGCAGTCCTCTTACCTCAGCCTCCTAAAGTGCTGGAATTGCAGGCTGAGCCACTGCTCCCAGACTGTTTTTTTCAAAGCAACATATACATACTGTGACAGAGACATGATCAGAGTTCACTGAGATCATGGAGTAAAACATCTGAGTTGGTGTTGGAAGTCAGGGAATGCTTCCTTGGAGGAAGTGATGCCTGCTGTAACAGTTTATATTGCCATCAGTAGCAGAGAGCTAGTGGAAAGCCAGAAAGCTAACTCTAAGGTGAAGAATGTGAGCTCTGGGTTCACACGGCCTGAGTGAACATCTTACATTACCCATCCAGCTAGTGTATTCGTTTTCGTATTTGTAAAATGAGGATCACAGTACAGAGAACATGAGTTTATTAGGAAAATTAAATAAAATCATCTGTGCCCAGCACTTTGTTCTTAGTTCATCTTCTGACCAACCCACAGAAAATCAATTTGCAAAAATCCAGTTTGCCAAATGATGCTAAATTTACCAAAGTTACCAACTAGCTGTAATTGGAATTTTTAAGTTTGCTTTCTGACTGCGAGATATGCTTTTCTGGCTACTAACTAAAGAAGATTGATAATGCCACCTGGCAAATGAATCTTATAAAATACTACTTTTTAAAAGCAGGAATAAGTCTAAACTGAAATCTTTTTTTCATGTGAAGTGCTATTTACCAACCAAATTTTAGTATTTCATATCAAACAGATTTTTGGTTTCTTTCAAATTTTTTTTTATATTTTTGAATGTCTTTTTTCTATTCTTCAGACTGTAAACATTTATAATAGTCTTTTGCCAGTTCCTTTAATGATATACCAGGCTTCAATTTAAACGCATTAAATTTAAAATTGAACTTAGTTGGAATTCAGCTTTAAATGTGTCAAATTTTGACACAAAATAAATCTGAAATTGTAATTAAATTTTTAAAAAACTAAAAAAAGTTAAGGCTAGCTGAAATAATTTTTTACTGGAAACTACTGAAATTATAGGTTCTAAACAAAGATCATTTGGAATGCATAAGTGAAAGTTAATTTCCTCTGAATGATTATAATAAATCAATTATCAGTGCTTCATATCTTATATGCATTAACCATGAATAGGAATTTTAAAACAAATAATCAGTGAAACAACTTAAAATTCCCTTAAGGCTGAACACAGTGCCTCACACCTGTAATCCCAGCACTTTAGAAAGCCAAGGCGGGATGATTGCTTGAGCCCAGGAGTTCAAGGCCAACCTAGGCAACATAATGAGAATCTGTTTCTATAAAAAGTAAAAACTTAGCTGAGTTTGGTGGTATACACTTATAGTCAAGCTACTTGGGAGGCAGAGGCAGGAAGATTGCTTGAACCCAAGAGTTTGAGGCTCTAGTGAGCTATGATCACACCACTGCACTTCAACCTGAGCAACAGAGCAAGACCCTGTCTCAAAAAAATAAAAACCCTTAAGTCGCTAATTATGAACATGAAGAGACTGAGCAAAATTATGATTAAATTAGCAATTATTTTTAAGAAGCAATGTAAACTATCTTACAATACAGATAATAGACATATAGATATTTGCTACATAATTTGTCTATTTATCTAAAAATTCTAACTATGTTTAAGAAAAAAAAGAATGCAGATCAAAAATGTTCTATAAGAAATGTTGAAAATATATTCTTGGCTGGGCGTTGTGGTTCAAGTCTGTAATCCCAGCTCCTTGGGAGGCCGAGGTGAGAGGACTGCCTGAGACCAGGGATTCAAGACCAACCTGGGGAACTTGGCAAGACCTTGCCTTGACAATAAAAAATAAAATAAAATAAAATTTAGCTGGGCATGGTGGTATGCACCTTTAGTTCCAGCTTCTTGGAAGGTTGAGGTGGAAGGATCACCTGAGCCCAGCAGGTCAAGGCTGCAGTGGCCTGAGCGTGCCACTGCACTCCAGCCTGGGCAACACTGAGACTCTGGCTCAAAACAAAGCAAAAAAAAAAAGGTATATTCTTATCATTAATAATCAAAAATAAACATTCCCTGTAAAACTGTTAAACTTTCTAGTGTAAGCTATTAATAAAACTTTTAGTTTTATCAACAGGCAAACTAGGTAATTGTGGCCAATGGTTCATTTTGGAAAATTAATTTGATAAACTGGTTTTCAACAAATTAATTTCTAGCAGGTCAGTCTAGAGCTCACAGCAGAGAGTACTCTCCTGGCAGAAGAAACCATGGAGGCAGAGGTGGGAAAGAGGAACCAGCAAAGTCTCAGGGACTGATGCATAGCAGCCTAGGGAGGGAAAGGGGACACTGGCGGTTGGCAGGCCCGAGTCCTTTTGGGGTTTACAACCATGGTAGGGCTTCATGATACTTATTAGTTGA
>NW_007258680.1:0-344 GCF_000164805.1 Carlito syrichta
TTTCCTCTGCGATGGAGCACTTCAGTGACCAGTTTTCCTTTTTGATGGATGCCCCAGTGATTGGACCTCCAACTTATGTGTGCACAGTGACTGGTTTTCCTCTGTGATGGGTGCCTCAGTGACTGATCATCTCTGTGATAGATGCCTAAGTGAATGTGCAATTATGTGATAGGTGCCCCAGTGACTAGTCCTTCTCTGTGACAGGTACCACACTGATTTTGCCTCCTCTGTAATGATTGCCCCAATGACTGACTTTCGTCTGTTTTGGATGCCCTAGTAATTAATCCTCATCTCTGATGAGTGCCCCAGTTACTGAATCTCCTCCATAATGGGTGCCCAAGTTA
>NW_007258680.1:364-1646 GCF_000164805.1 Carlito syrichta
TGAATGACTCTCCTCTCTGATGGGTACCCCAGTGAGTAGACTTCTTCTATGATGGGTGTACCTCAGTGACTGGCCCTTCTCTCCCATATGGACTTCAATGATTGGCACTCCTTTGTGATGGGTAACCCAGTGAATAAACTTCCTCTGTGGTTTGAGACCCAGTGACTGACCCACATCCATAATGAATTCCATAGTGACTAGCCCTTCTCTGTGAATGGTTCTTCAGGGTCTGACTCTCCTGTGTTGTGTGTCCCAGTGTCTAACACTACTCTGTGATGGTTGCAATAGTGACTGTGCCTCTTCCAAAATGTGTGCCCCAGTGACTAACACTTGTCTTTTATATTTGCCACAGGGATTGGGCCTCTTCTATGATTGGTGCCACAGTAACTGTCACTCATTCAAAATGATTGCCCCAGTGACTATCTTTCCTCTATGATGTTTCCCATCTACTGGTATTCCACTACGATGGATGCTACTGTGATGGACTCTCCTCTATATCCATGTTCCACTGACTGGGCCTCATCTATAATGGGTACTCAGGTGAATGGTTTCCTTTGTGTTGGTTTTTCCAGTGACTATTCCGCCATTGTTGCACATGGCTCCCTGAATGACCTCTTCTACAATGGGTACCCAGTGACAGGTCTTCCTATGCAATGGGAGTCACTATAACTGGCTCTCTTGAGATGGATGCACCAGTGATTATCCTTTGATGGTTGCCCTGTGACTTGCTCATCTTTATATATGAGCCACAGGGTGTTTCTGTACTTTGGGATTGTACTTTCCTCAGTAAAGGGTGTACCAGTGACTAACCCATCTCTATTATTGATGTGAAGTGACTGAACTTCCTCTATGATGTGTGCCATTGTAACAAACCATCTTCTGTGGTGGTGTCCCAGTAACTAATGCTTCTGTTATATGTGGTTTTTTAACTGTTCCTCCTGTGATAGGTGCCACATTTACTGACTCTGCTCTGAACTGGGAGCCCCAGTGACTGCCCCTTCTCTGTGATGCATGCCCAAATGATTGGTCCTAATGAGTGATGCATGCACAATGGATGAATGAATTTCAGCTGTGTTGGTTGTCCCAGTGACTAGCCTCCTCCATAATTGGTACCACAGTGACTTCCTACCATTGTGATGGGTGATCATTGACTAGCCCCCTTCCAAATTGGATGCTCCAGGTGATTTGCCACTGGGTAAACTACTGACTAGACTTTGGCTGCAATCAATGCCATTGTGACTGGGCCTACTCTATATCAGGGACAAAGTAACAAGTTCTCTTC
>NW_007258680.1:1666-3131 GCF_000164805.1 Carlito syrichta
GATGGAGATATCAATGTTTCACTCTCCTTTGTGATTTGTGCCCCAGTGACTGTTTTTCTCTGTGACGTGTGCCCTACTAATTGACTTTCCTCTGTGATGGTTGTTCTATTCAATGACTCTCCTCTCTGATGGGTACCCCAGTGAGTAGACTTCTTCTGTGATGGGTGTACCTCAGTGACTGGCCCTTCTCTCCCATATGGACTTCAATAATTGGCACTCCTTTGTGATGGGTAACCCAGTGAATGAACTTCCTCTGTGGTTTGAGACCCAGTGACTGACCCACATCCATAATGAATTCCATAGTGACTAGCCCTTCTCTGTGACTGGTTCTTCAGTGTCTGACTCTTCTGTGTTGTGTGTCCCAGTGACTAACACTCCTCTGTGATGGTTGCAATAGTGACTGTGCCTCTTCCAAAATGTGTGCCCCAGTGACTAACACTTGTCTGTTATATTTGCCACAGGGATTGGGCCTCTTCTATGATTGGTGCCCCAGTAACTGGCACTCATTCAAAATGATTGCCCCAGTGACTATCTTTCCTCTATGATGTTTCCCATCTACTGGTATTCCACTACGATGGATGCTACTCTGATGGACTCTCCTCTATATCCATGTTCCACTGACTGGTCCTCATCTATAATGGGTACTCAGGTGAATGGTTTCCTTTGTGTTGGTTTTCCCAGTGACTATTCCGCCATTGTTGCACATGTCTCCCTGAATGACCTCTTCTACAATGGGTGCCCAGTGACAGGTATTCCTATGTAATGGGAGTCACTATAACTGGCTCTCTTGTGATGGATGCACCAGTGATTATCCTTTGATGGTTGCCCTGTGACTTGCTCATCTTTATATATGAGCCACAGGGTGTTTCTGTACTTTGGGATTGAAGTCCCAGTGATTGAGCCTCCTAATGGGCCCCTGAGACTACTCGACCACTGTGATGGTTCCAGTGACTTCCTCCTCCACCAAAATGGGTGGCTAAGTGACTTGCCTTTCTCTGTGTTGGATTACCTAGTAATTGGTCCTTTTCTGTTATGGGTGCCCCAATGTCTGGTCCTCCTTCATAATGAGTTTCTGAGTTACTGAGTTTCCTCTGTGATGGGTTCCTCAGTGTCTCATTAACATTTTGATTGGTGCAACTGTCTCTGATTCTTCTCTGAGTTGCATCCTTCAGTGACTGTCTCTACTCTGTGATTGTTATCCCAGTGACAGGCTGTCCTCACTGATGGGTGCCCCAGTGAGTAGACTTCTTCTGTGATGATTGCACCAGTTACTGGTCTTCCTCTATAATATGTGCCCCAGTGATTGGCACTCCTCTGTGATGGGTGTTCCAGTGAATGGCCCTCCTCAGCGAAGGGTCCCTCTGTGACTGGCCCTCCTATATGATCTGTGCTTAGTGATGGTCCTTCATCCATAATGAAAGCCATAGAGTCTAGACCTCCTCTATGATTGGTGCACCAGTGTCTG
>NW_007258680.1:3151-3660 GCF_000164805.1 Carlito syrichta
GTAGTGAGAGATCCTCCTTTGTGATTATTGCCCCAGTGATTGGCCTCCTGCATGATGGTTTCCAAAGTAAGTGGGCCTTCTCTGTGATTGGTGCCCCAGTGACTAGGCCTCTACCATAACGGTGGCCACAATGACTATCTCTCCTTTGTGAATGATATGAAATGCCTGTCCCTTATCCATGATGGGGGCCCCATTGACTGGTCCTCCTCTATTATGGATTCCACAGTGACTAGCCCTTCTATGTTTTGGGTGTGTCAGTGATTAGCCCCTGTCTGTGACAGGAGAATTGCAATAGATCCACCTCCATGAAAGGTGACCCAGTGACTGACTTTCTTCCGTTATGGGTTTTCCAGTAGCTGCTCCTCCTCTTAGATGGTTGCCCAAGTGCCTACTTTCCCTGTGATTTGTGCCACAGAGACTGGCCCTCTTCTTTAATGACTTTACCAGTGACTGGTCTTCCTCTGTGATTGGTGCCTGGCGATTGAAACTCCTCTGTGATGGATGTCCCA
>NW_007258680.1:3680-6006 GCF_000164805.1 Carlito syrichta
TGGCTCTCCTCAGTAGTAATTATCCCCAGCGATTGGGTCTCCTCTATAATGGTGCCCCTGTGACTGGCCTTACTTTATGATGGGTTCCCAGATACAGGCCCCCAATCTGTGAAAAATGCCTCAGTGACTGATCGTATTCAGTGATGGGTGTCCTAGTGTCCCTCTGTGACTGGCCCTCCTATATGATCTGTGCTTAGTGATGGTCCTTCATCCATAATGAAAGCCATAGAGTCTAGACCTCCTCTATGATTGGTGCATCAGTGTCTGGTTCTCCTGTCTTGTGTGTTCCTGTTACTGACTCTCTTGTGTGATGGTTACCCCAGTGACTATGCCCTTTTAACAACTGGTGACCCAAGACTGCACCAACCCTTTTATGAATGCCACAGTAACTGACCATCCTCTGTGATTGGTTCTTTAGTGACTAGTGCTCATCCATAGTGATTGCCTCAGGACTGAACCTTCTCGTTGATGAGAGGCCCATCTACCGTGACTCCTCAATAGTGGGTGCCCCAATGAGTAGACCTCCTTTATGATGGGTGTCTCCATAACTGTCTCTCCTCTGTGATGGGTGACCCTGAAACTGACCCTCCTCAGTAAAGGGTGTACCAGTGACTAACCCACCTCTATTATTGATGTGAAGTGACTGAACTTCCTCTATGATGTGTGCCATTGTAACAAACCATCTTCTGTGGTGGTGTCCCATTGACTAGTGCTTCTGTTATATGTGGTTTTTTAACTGTTCCTCCTGTGATAGGTGCCACATTTACTGACTCTGCTCTGAACTGGGAGCCCCAGTCACTGCCCCTTCTCTGTGATGCATGCCCAAATGATTGGTCGTAATGAGTGATGCATGCACAATGGATGAATATATTTCAGCTGTGTTGGTTGTCCCAGTGACTAGCCTCCTCCATAATTGGTACCACAATGACTTCCTACCATTGTGATGGGTGATCATTGACTATCCCCCTTCCAAATTGGGTGCTCCAGGTGATTTGCTACTGGGTGAACTACTGACTAGACTTTGGCTGTAATCAATGCCATTGTGACTGGGCCTACTCTATATCAGGGACAAAGTAACAAGTTCTCTTCCATTATGGGAGACCCTTGACTGTGCCTCCTCAGTGATTGGTGCCCCAGTTTCTGGGTCTCCTCCATAAGTCCTCCTCTGTAAAGAGTTTCCAAGTGATCAGCACTTCTCCACAATAGGTGATCCATTGACTGAGCATTTTTTCATGATTGGTGACCCAGTTACTAACTCTCCTTCAAATTTCATGCCACATTGCTTATACACACTCTTAGATAGATACTACAGTGACTGTGTGTCCTCCTGGATGGATGTCTCAGTGACTGGTTCTCTTTGGTGATTATTGATATAGTGACTGGCTGCCTTCTATAATTGATGCTCTAGTGAATTACTCTCATCTGTTATGGATGCCTCAGTGACTGGTCCTCCTCTGTTATGGGTACAGTAGTGAGAGATCCTCCTTTGTGATTATTGCCCCAGTGATTGGCCTCCTGCATGATGGTTGCCAAAGTAACTGGGCCTTCTCTGTGATTGGTGCCCCAGTGACTAGGCCTCTACCATAATGGTGGCCACAATGAGTATCCCTCTTTTGTGAATGATGTGAAATGCCTGTCCCTTATCCATGATGGGGGCCCCATTTACTGCTCCTCCTCTATTATGGGTTCCACAGTGACTAGCCCTTCTATGTTTTGGGTGTGTCAGTGACTAGCCCCTGTCTGTGACAGGAGAATTGCAATAGATCCACTTCCGTGAAAGGTGACCCAGTGACTGACTTTCTTCTGTTATGGGTTTTCCAGTAGCTGCTCCTCCTCTTAGATGGTTGCCCAAGTGCCTACTTCCCCTGTAATTTGTGCCACAGTGATTGGTCCTCTTCTTTGATGACTTTACCAGTGACTGGTCTTCCTCTGTGATTGGTGCCTGGCAATTGAAACTCCTCTGTGATGGATGTCCCAGTGAGTTGTCCTCTTCAAGGTTGTGTACCACAGTAAGTGTACCTCCTCTGTTAAAAATGCCCGAATGACTGATTCTTTGTTATTTGTGCCCTACTAACTAGCTTTGTTCCGTGATCACTGTCCTACTGACTGATTTACATAAGACCTCAGTGCATTGCCCTCTTTTATTTTGTGTAAATATTGACTGACTGCTTAATGATTTGTACCTCCAATGAATGGCCTTCATCTATAATGGGTGCCCTAGTGACTAGTCCTCCACAGTGATGGGTGTCCCTGTACTACAGCTTCTCCATTTTGGATGCCCCAATGACAAGTCCTTCTTTTTGATGATCATCTCAGTGAAATGTTC
>NW_007258681.1:0-2294 GCF_000164805.1 Carlito syrichta
AAGACCATCAGTAAGACACATATTAATCTGCCTCCACAAAGTAAGCATGAAAGAAAAAGTCCTAAAAGCAGCAAGAGAGAAAGGCCAAACCACCTACAGGGGAAGACCCATGAGAAATGCTCCATACTTACCTGCAGAAACACTACAAGCCAGAAGGGACTGACGTCCCATATTTAACATTCTTAAAGATAAGCAATTTCAGTCAAGAATTTCCTATTCTGCCAAGCTAAGCTTCATCTGTGAAGGAGAATTAAAATCCTTCTCAAATACCAATCCCTAAAATAATATGCCACTTTCAGACCAGCCCTTCAGGAAATGCTTAAGAAGGTGTTGAAGACAGATAAAAGGAAGAGGTCATACCCAGCACAAAAGTATAGGCAAGTTAACAGTCATACAAAGTACTCAAAAATGAAATATACACATACATAAATAAAAAAGTAAAAAAAGAAGGAATGCCCTATGACAGGGATAAACTATCACATTTTAATAATTAATTTGAAAATGAATGGACTTAATGGTCACCTAGAGGCAGAGTGGAAAACTGGATAAAGAAGTATAATTCAACAGTCTGCTACCTCTGGGAAACTCGTCCCACTGTAAAGAACACCCACAGGCTCAGAGTTAATGACTGGAAAACTATCTTTCAGGAAAATGGAAAGCATACAAGAGCAGGAGTAGCTATTCTAATATCAGAGAAAGAAGACTTCAAACCATCAAAACTTTAAAAAGACACTGTGTAATCATAAAAGGCTCAATCCACTGGCAAGAGATACCCACCTTAAACATACACACACCCAACTAAGGAGCACCATGATTTATAAATCAACTACTAAGTAAACTAAGAGAGGACACTCTCACCATAATTGTTGGAGGCCTAAATACCCACTAATGGCCCTAGACAGATCATCAAGGCAAAAAAAAAAATCGGGAACTTTAACACGACACTTGATCAAATGTATTGATTTAACAGACATCTACAGAACACTCCACCCTTCTCAGATCACAGTGGAATAAAAGTAAATATCACTACCACCAAGATCCTCTCCAAACAGACAAGACATGAACACTATACAACATGCTGGGTCAACACAGAAATAAAGACAGAACTTAAAATATTCCTGGAAACAAATGAAAATAGATATATCTTATCAGAATCTATGGGATACCAAAAGGCAGTATTAAAAGGAAAATTTGTGGCATTGCACGCATGTATCAAGAAAATAGAAAGATCACAAGTAAACAGTCTAACATCACACCTAGGGAGGTGGAAAAGCAATATAATCTAAATCCTAATAGCAGGAGAAAAATCCAGATCACTAAGATAACAGTGCAATTACAGAATATAGAAGACAAAATTATCATAGACAAGATCAACAGGACAAAAAGCTGTTTCTTTGAAAGGATAAATAAGACTGATGTTTCCTGGCCAGATTAACTAAAAGAGAGAGAAAGTCCAAATAAACACAATTAGAAACAAAAAAGATGAAGTCATAACTGACCCAGAAGAAATTCAAAGATTATCAGAGATCACTATAATCACTTGTATGCAAATAAACTAGAAAATCTAAAGGAAATGGAGGACTTTCTGCCATCATACAACCTCCCAAGTTTGAAACAAAAAGAAATTGAAACTCTCAACAGACCAATAACAATCTAGAATATTAAGACATAAGAACCTCCCCACCAAATAAACACCTGGATCAGATGGATTCCCAGTTGAATTCCACAAGACATACAAAGAGGAGGTGATATCAATTTTATTGAATGTATTACAGGTAGGCAAGAATGATGAAATTCTCCCAACTAATTTCAAGAAGCTAACATCATACTGACACCCAAACTTGGCGAAGACTCAACAAAGAATGAAAATTATAGGCGAATTTTCTTAATGAACAAATATATACAATTCTCAATGACAGTCTAGCAAGTTGGATCAAACTACACATCTCAAGAGTCACCCACCATGACCAGGTGGACTTTTTTCCTAGGATGCAGGGCTGTTTCAATGTTTTCAAGACCATAAATGTAATTCAGCACATTAACAGATGTAAAACCAAGAACCACGTGATTATCTCGTGAGATGCAGAAAAAGCATTCAACAAAATCTAGCATCACTTCTTGATAAAAAACCTTGAGTCCTAGACATAGAAGGAACATTCCTCAAAACAGTAAGAGCCAACTGTAATAAACCTGCAACCAACATTTGGCTTGATGGGCAGAAGCTGGAAGCATTCTCCCTAAGACTGAACAAGGGAAGATGTCCACACTCACTCTCCTATTCAACATTGTGCTGG
>NW_007258681.1:2511-3058 GCF_000164805.1 Carlito syrichta
AAAATGCTGCTCAAAGAAATCAAGGAGACACAAGCAAAAGGATAGCATCAAAGGCTCATGGATTGGAATACTCAATATTGTCAAGATGTCAGTCCTACCCAAAGCAATCTAGAGTCTTTGCAATACCCATCTAATTACTGACATCATTTTTCATGTAACAGGAAATGACAAAACAGAAATACATATGGAAATTAAAAAGGCATGAATAACCAAAATAATCTTCAGCCAAGAGGACAGAGAGGGAGGTGTCACACTTCCAGATTTACACTGTATTCAAAGGCTACAATAACCAAGACAGTTGTACAGGTACAGCAATAGGCACATAGACAAATGGAACAGGACAGAGATTCTGGAAGTAAAACACGGTTTCTTAAGCAACTCATGTTCGATAAAGCGACCAATAGCAATCATTGGGGAAAGGAGACCATATTTAGCAAATGGTTCTGGAAAACCTGGTTAACCACATGCAGAAGAATTAAGTTGTACTCCTACCTGTCACCACATACAAAAATCAACTCAAAATGGATTGAAGACCTAAACATAAAAC
>NW_007258682.1:0-586 GCF_000164805.1 Carlito syrichta
GCTTGTTATTGGTCACTTTAGAATCTAAATTTCTTCATGATTCAACCTTGGAGGGCTGAGTGATGTCAGAAAGTCCTCCATTTCACTTAGGTTATCGAGTTTGTTTTCATACAGGTGTGCATAGTAATCTCTGATAATTTTTTGTATTTCTTCAGGGCCAGTTGTGACTTGATTGACCCGATCTTTTGCATTTCTGATGGTTTATTTGGACTTTTTATTTCTTTTTCTTGGTCAATCTAGCTAGGTGTCCATCAATCTTGTTTAACCTTTCAAAGAACCAGCTTTTTCATTCATTGATTTTTTTTCTATGATATTTTTGACTTCTGTGCCCTGTATTTGGACTTTAACTTTCATGATCTGGATTCTTCTGCTGAAGTTGGGGTTTTGGTGGTCTTGTTTTTCCAGCTCCCTTAGGTGATTTGTTAGACTGTTAATTTGTGATCATTCCATTTTCTTGATGTGTGTTGACAGAGATATGAATTCCCCTTTTAGTACTGATTTCATGGCATCCCAGAGGTTTGGGGAAGATGTTTATTTGTTTTTATTTGTTTCCAGGAAAATTTTAATTTCTGTTTTGCTTTCTGTG
>NW_007258682.1:1897-4423 GCF_000164805.1 Carlito syrichta
CCCAGCTAAGTTTTTTGTTTCTTTTTTGATATTTAAATGTTTAGTCCACATGAAATCATATGCTCTGAAGAACTTTATTTCTATATGGATAGAAAATTATTAAGTATTATTTATTTATTTGTTTTTTGAGTTGGAGTCTCACTCCATCGTCCAAGCTGGGCATGCTCACAGCCTCCCAAGCATCCACCCACTGGGCTCATGCAATCCTTCCGCTTCAGCCTTTCAAGTAGCCAGAACTGCAGGCACGCACTACCACACCCAGCTAATTTTTTTTTTTTATTGTGGAGATGAGGCCTTACCAAGTTACTCTTGCTGTTCTTGGACCCATGGGCTCAGGCAATTCTCTCATCTCGGCCTCCCAAAGTGCTGGAATGACAGGCTTGAGCCACCATGCCTGGCCAAACTATAATTTATTTTAAAAACCACCTTTCAGCTGGGCTCAGTGACTCAGCCTGTAATCCCGCGCCTTTGGGAGGCTGAGGTGAGTGGATTGCCTGAGCCTGTGGATTCGAGGCCTGCCTGGGCAGCAAGATCTCATCTCTACAATAAATCCAAAAATCAGCTGGACGTGGTAGTGCACGCCTGTAGTTCCGGCTACTCAGAAGGCTGGGGCGAAAGGATCGCTGGAGCCCAGCAGGTCAAGGCTGCGGTGGCTGGAAGCGGCCACTGCACTCCAGTCTGGGCGACAGAGTGAGACTCCAACTCAAAAATAAAAAATAAATATAAAACCACCTTTCTCCAACTGAAATAAGATATCAATTTATTTGTTTTTTTTTTTCTGTTTTCTGGCTTCCTACTATGGTCTAGTGTTTTATTTATCTTTTTTTAAACAACAATAGCAAGCTGCTTTAATTGGCATTATGATGTTTTAAATATTTCATTACTTACGTCTTTTTCTTTTTTCTGGACTGCCTATCTTTTGTCTTGATATGTGAGAAAAAAATAAGTCATTTCTTTTCTCATCATTTTTATTATAAGCTATCACATACATACAGAAAAGTACCTAAAACATATATGTATGCATCATGTTTGTGTTATAGGTATGTGTATCTGTATATGCACATTTGCACATAAAGTTTTTAGAATAATTATGATTGTAAAGGCGAATATGGATGCAACTGCCACACAGATCAGGAATCAGGACACCAAATCTCCTCCTACGTTGCTCTCTGATCGTAATGGTCTCCCTCTAACTCAGTCTCCCAATCATTTCAACATCTATTACCTTTTCAATACTTCTTTAGTGTAAAAATTTAAATAGAAATTTTTATCATAGAAAATTCCAAACATTTAAAAGAAAACAGAGTAATACAATGACCACTATGGACCCATTGCTCAGCTTCAACAGTCATCAACATTCTGTCATTTTTCACCTGCAAGTTCACCCACTCACTAGTCTCTAGTCAATTACCAGAATTAATTTTTAGTTTTCTTAAGACCAATCTAAAAAAATATATATACTTTTAAAGTCAATCATTATGTGGCTTTCAATTTTTTACTTAAAATTTGTAGTAGAAAATCTGCTGCATTTTACCAGATGCCCTCTCAGTATCTACTGATATTTTAATAGTAGTTAATTTTGGATAGTAAATATAATTGAAAATGGAATGTGAATTAATATTTAGTAATTTAATATTGGAACCCTCTTGCAGTGCTGAAATAACAACTGTTAAGTAGCAATACACATACACAGAATAATTGTGTTATTTAAAATGCAAACTGATATTCAGATTTTAGTAGGATTCAGTCTCTCTATATTTACTGAAACAACTGAGCTGCTCCTTATGATGGATCCATTCTGGGGAGCAGTGTAGTGCACAGGTGGGGTTTGGTGGGATCCTGACTGCTACATCAATCAAGAGAAGGGAAGGGTGAGATGGTGGTGGGAACATAACACAACCACTCTATTAGCCATTTTGCATTAATAAAGAAATGCCTGAGGCCTGGGCCAATTATAAAGACAAAAGTTTTCCTTTGGCTCACGTGATGCCAGCATCTGCTGAGCTTCTGGTGCTGCCTCAGGAAACTTGCAGCCACGGAGAAGAGTAGAATTGAAGAGGACATGTCACATAGCAAGAGCAGGAGCAAGAGAGAGAAGGTGGTGCCAGGCTCTTTTAAATGGTCATCTCTCGTGGGAACTAACAGCTCGTGTGAACTCTAGATCCCAAGAACGGTCCCAAGCCATCATGAGAAATCCATCCCCAGGATCCAGTCACCTCCCACTAGGCCCCGCCTCCAACACTGGAGGTCACATTTCAATAAGAGATGTGGAGGGGGCCACAACTGGAACTAGATCGACCACCCGTACTTTCCACATGGTCTGCACAGATGCATGAACAGAAGAATTTGGTGAGGAGGCTGAACTAAAAACAACAGTTCACTCAAGAGAAGAGAGAGTCCTTTTTAAAAAACATGGGGCTAGAGTTGAACTTGGAGGATGAAGCTGGTGGGCACCTGGATGGAAGGATGAGCTAAGGTGTTTGTGTGTGAGGTCGTGACGACCCATAACTGAGCTCACAAAGAGAG
>NW_007258682.1:4820-5806 GCF_000164805.1 Carlito syrichta
TAAAAGTTGACCAGGTACCTGGTGTGCCACCATGGTCCCCCCTTCCTCCCTCTCCTTCCCACAGAAACTCATAAAACTGGTTCCTTGCTAAACTCAGGAGAGGATGCAAGATAAACCTGCAGGTCTCTACTGAAACCTTCTAAAATCCCCACTGGGTCACTGAAGCACAGAGAGTCTCATGGCAGGTCCTGGCACCAGTGGATAGATTTCAGGCCAGACTGGCTCTTGGATGAGAGCTCCCGGAGGTCCCCCTTCGCCTTCCACAGAGCATGGCAGCAGCAGGCAACACTCTGCAGACCTGTGCCCTCTAATCCCTGAGGCCTAGACGTGGCCTGAAGGATGAGGCCATCCAGAAACAAGCCCTCTTCCGGAAAGAAACTCCTCAGAGATTATCCCAGTTCGCAGCCACATGGTCTCAGTGGAATTGACTCTAAGGCAATCTTCAAGGATAGTTCTGATCCACTTAATCCAATAAGCCCATCCCTCCAGCCATAGTGACAGGCTCAGAGATAGACAGGTAACCCAAAACCAAACTATCCCAAAGTTTACTGAGCGAGTTTAAAACAACAAACTTTTGTCTCATAGCTCTAGGGGGTGACTGAGTGCTGCATCTGGTCTGAACTGGCTCTGCTAAGGCCAGGGGCAAATCTTAGGATGTCCTCACTTTCATCTTTGCCAGTTAGGAGGCCAGGTGGTCACAGGAGTGAGGCGATGCTCAGCTGAGACAGTTCATTTCTTCTCCATGTCACCCCTCAGTCTCCATGCGTCTTTGCATGGAGTTCCCAGAGTTCCAAGGAACATTTTCAAATCTCTTTTTCTATCATGTGTAAAAGGTATTATGTTGGCCAAAGCAAGTCACATATTTAAGCCCAGACTCAGTATGGAAGGGAAGTACATAAGGGTGAGGTCACAGGGAGATAGAAACACATTGGGGGTCATTATAGCAACCATCTACCACATCCAGTATCACCCAGGAGTCTTGAATC
>NW_007258683.1:0-2120 GCF_000164805.1 Carlito syrichta
CTATAAGACAATGGAACTATGAAGGGATTATACAACAGATATGATAGAAAGGGGGACAAAACTACCCCCAGAATGTCAGGGACAAAGATGGCAAGAAAAGAGGCCAGATGAAGAAACTCTAGGACCTAAGAGAGGAAAGCAAGGGATGTGCAAGTAGACAGGGAAGAAACTGAGTATAAATGAAGAAGGTCAACACCCAGAAGGGCCTGAGATGTGGCAAGAAAAAGACAATGGAAACAGGAAGACCCTGAAGGGACAAAAGTGAAGAGGCATGTAGAGGGATGGAAGAGAAATAGAGAAGACAGAGGAAGATACCGAGTTATAAAACACAAAGTGCCTTTTTGGGCACGGGTATCCAAAATCACCATTTCTATTATATTTGTGTTTTAAGGCCGCAGTGTCCAACAATTTTTGGCATCAGGGACCAGTTTCCTGGAAGACAATTTTTTCATGGACAGGAGGTGGGGATCATCAGGCAATAGATTCTCATAAGGAGCGTGCAACCTAGATTCTTGCATGTGCAGTTCACAATAGGGTTCATGCTCCTATGAGAATCTAATGTGTCACTGATTTGACAGGAGTAGGAGCTCTGCTTGCCTCCAGCTGTGCCGCCGGTTCCAAACAGGCCACAGACTGGTACTGGTCTGCAGTCCTGGGGGTGAGGGACTCCTGCTTTAAGGTCAAAGTAGAACCCAGGAGAAAAGCTCAGTGCCTAAATCACTCATACAGGGATTGACTGTCCCTGGTTCAGAAGACACAGTATCATCTCTTTAAAAAAATCATACAAATACACTAAAAATGTATTAACTTATCGTAAAAATACTATTTAGTTCTTTTTTCTTCAGATTTTAAGTTATATGACATTCCAGAAAGCTGAAAAGAACAATCACCAAGAATATTTCTTTGTCACATACCCCTGGAGGAACTGTCATTGAGATCCATGACAGTATCTGTACTTTGGTTAAATAATTAACTATTTATATTATATATAAATTAACATTAAGCTTCCATGCAAATCATTTTCTAATGTTATTATGAATTTCTGTATTTATGCAAGTTGCTCTTTCTTGGAGGTAAACAAACAGTATTTCTTGATGTAGAATAAATTCTAAAACATTTTTCTAAACCAATTTTGAAACTTGTAAATTTCAATAGTATTTGGGAATTTGCATAAAGAAATTGTATAACTATCAAGAAGGTTGTACTAAAACTTATAATTAGAGCTTTAAAAGAGGCGGGAATCTAGAGGAATCTATAATTTTCATGAGCTGAAAAGTCAGACACATTTCATGCCTAGTGCTATAATGGATTCAAATAAGATATATCAGTAATAAATTACCCTAAGTTATGACCTCCATTCATTAAATCAAACATCTGAGTCAGATTTTGCAACTGTTTAAAATGATGAAAGAACTTTACTCCCTGATTATCTCCACTCTTAGAATTGACAAAAACCAACAGAGGACTACCACAGAATGAAAATGTTGCTCTACAGAAACCTGTAAAAAAACAAATTACAAGATCAATACATACAGCTTTCTTTCTTAAATTATTAGCAAACATTCAGAGAAAAAATTAAATTCATAAGCCGGGCTCGGTGGCTCAGCCTGTAATCCCATGCCTTTGGGAGGCTGAGGTGAGTGGATTGCCTGAGCCCCACCTGGGCAACTTGGCGAGACCTCATCTCTACAATAAATGAAAACTTAGCTGGGTGTGGTAGTGCACTCCTGTAATTCCAGCTTCTTGGAAGGCTGAGGTGGAAGGATCACTGGAGCCCAGCAGGTCGAGGCTGCGGTGGCCGGGAGCAGCCACTGCACTCCAGTCTGGGTGACAGAGTGAGACTCCAATTCAAAAATAAATAAATAAATAAATAAAAAGGACCTTGTTTATTACTAGAACACTAAGTTTCAATTTGACTCTCCAAATGCAGATAGGTTAGCTGTTTACATACTTAGATTAAAGAACCTGTCTTTTAAAAATATGCTCTATAATGAAAATCATACCAAAGAAGATAGATGTATTAGTCACATATAAATTTGAGATGTTCCACCTGCCTTAACTATACTTTAATTATAAGAAAAAACTAATTTATAGTCTATACATTCATTTGTCAAGGATTT
>NW_007258683.1:2806-3530 GCF_000164805.1 Carlito syrichta
AATAAGAATATATATGCAGGAAATTGCAGGAAAACAAATTTTAATAACAGTTATGCTGATGGGAAGTTTCCATTATGTAGGGAAAAAACAGCTATAAAAATTAAGCTTTAATACAGTACACACCTTTATGGAAGTTAGAACTGGCATCCAATTCCTGAACAAAAACCGAAGCCCACAGGCCAAAAGAGATAAGATAGACAAGTGGGACCTCATTAAACTGACAAGCTTCTGCAAAGCCAAAGAAGCCATCAAGAGGGCAGGGAGACAGCCCACAGACTGGGAAAAAGTATTTGCCAAATCCATGTCTGACAAAGGCCTGACATCTAGGATGTATAAGGAACTCAAATGTACCGAAAAGAAAAATACAAACAGCCCCATTACAAAGGTGGGAAAATACATGAACAAACACTTCTCAAAAGAAGACATATGAGTGACCAAAAGATACATGAAGAAATGTTCAACCTCACTAGTCATCAAAGAGATGCAAATTAAAACTGCATTGAGGAGCCGGGCTCGGTGGCTCAGCCTGTAATCCCACGCCTTTGGGAGGCTGAGGTGAGTGGATTGCCTGAGCCCACGGGTTCGAGACCCGCCTGGGCAGCGAGACCTTATCTCTACAATAAATCAAAAAATCAGCCAGGCGTGGTAGCGCATGCCTGTAATTCCAGCTACTTGGAAGCTGAGGCGGATGGATCACCGGAGCCCAGCAGTCGAGGCTGCGGTG
>NW_007258683.1:3780-14756 GCF_000164805.1 Carlito syrichta
CAGGTCGAGGCTCCAGTGGCTGGGAGCGGCCACTGCACTCCAGTCTGGGTGACAGAGTGAGACTCCAACTCAAAAAAAAAAAAAACTGCATTGAGATACCACCTAACTCCAATCAGAATGGCCAATATCAATAACTCAAAAAATAACAGATACTGGAGAGGATGTGGTGAAAAGGGAACACTTCTACACTGTTGGTGGGAATGTAAACTAGTGCAACCTCTGTGTAAGGCTGTGTGGCAATTCCTAAAAGCTCTAAAGATCGACCTTCCATATGACCCTGCAATCCCTCTCTTGGGAATATACCCTGAAGAACTCAAATCATTCTATAAAAAAGATACCTGCACAAGTATGTTTATCGCAACATTGTTCACAATAGCAAGATCATGGAACCAACCATTTGTCAATCAAAACAAGAACTGGATTTTAAAAATGTGGTACCTATGCACAATGGAATATTATGCAGCCAAAAGAAAAAAAATCATGAATTTTGCAGTAACCTGGATGGAACTAGAGTCTATAATACTGAGTGATCTCTCACAGAAACAAAGATCTGAGTATCACATGTTCTCACTCATAAGTGGACCTAAAACAACTATCATAAAGGATATAGTTTTACTATAAGAAAACAATTGACAGTGGCAGGAAACTATGGGGAGAGCATGGAGGGGGAGGGGAGTGGGATTAACGGTAGTCAACATCTGTCTGGGGACAGGGGGGCACACCTCATCAACAAGGGTACCTGCACAATGCATATTTGTTTTTTTTATTTAATACACATTTTTTATTTTAAAATTGTGAGATACAGTTAAGGGTTAGGTATACAAGTATGCAGGATATCTAGCACCTAAAACATAGTCCTCCAGCCCCCCAAAACATAAAATCTTAATAAGTCAATTCAAACTTTATTTAGCTGCTGTCCAATCTCTGGACATAGTTTTCCCTTTTCTGTAAAAATAGTGAAGATGGAATTTTATCTTCTGCTTTTTTCATTTAGCATTATGATAAATATCTTTCTGTTTTGCTCCATGAGTCTCATACATTTTAAAATTCCTTTTAAAGCTATCTGTGCATGCTAGTTTTTCTAAAATGCATCTGGATGCTTAGTTATTATAAATCATAATAGGAAACAGTTTAAAAACAAGTCATCAGGCCATGTGTGGCAGCTTATGCTGTTAATCATAGCACTTTGGGAGGCCGAGGCAAGAGGATTACTTGAACACAGGAGTTCAAGACCAGCCTGGTCAACACAATGAGACTTCATGTCTTCAAAAAATTAGCTGGGAATGGTGGCACATGCCTGTAGTCCCAGCTACTCAAGAGGCTGAGGTGGAAGTATTACCTGAAACCAGGAGGCCGAGGTGGTGGTGGACTGTGATTGTATTATTGTACTCCAGCCTGGGCAACAGAGTGAGATTCTGGCTAAAAAAAAGTAAATGACAACAACAACAAAACAAAAACAAGTCATTACCAGAATAAGAATCATTATCAAATTTCAGTTATTCTTCCAAAATGTTTGATAAATGCAGGTTGAATTACTATACCATTTTTCTACAAAAAAAAAAAATCCCCCAAAACGAATGTAATACATGTACATTAAATAGTACTTGAAGTGCCTTCTTTTCCTGGTTAAAACATTGAAAGGCTCTCTAGACAAGTACACAGTATCCTAGATTGTCTGCGTCCTACTTAATAAGTTAGCTTTGCTTTTGTTCTCAGTAGCATTTTGAGTGACTTGGAATATTTGGTTTCTATGGAAAGAGTACATTTACTGAGTGCCCTTGAGGCACATCACTTTCCTTTCCTTATAGAGAGCATCAGTCTAGCTGAAAACACATCTTGGACGTACTTGTAACTGCAGTGATAGGAAAATTTCATAAAAGAAATGTGACTAGAAAGTCACAGAATTACTGCAGAAATAGCAAGCATAACATATTTTATTTGTATTCAATTCTATAGGAATTTTTAGAAGGTGAATGTCATTAGCTTGTTTTATGGATGGCAATGCTGATATATTGGTTAGCTTCCTCCTTTCTCTCTCCCTCCCTTTTTTCTCCCCTGCCCCCCTTCGTTCTCCTTCTCTGTCTTTTCCTCCCTTCCTCTGAAATTCCTTACTCCTTGCCTTCACCAGGTGTTCATTAATGATATATTCTTTCCTGAGACAATCACAAAAATAGACCGTGCAAACCAGAATAAAATTGCCATTGCTAAAATGCCTAGTCTGTTCCTTAGAAATATAAATTTTGATGTAGTATATGAATTATGGAATATTCTGTGATGCAGTTTATCATAGGTTATCAGTTCCTTAGATGTAATTTATAACATAGCCAAACATTAATTTGTCATTATGATTCTTGAGTATTCATTTGTTATTAGCTACACACCACCTGCAAAGAATTATATCATTCGATATATCCACTTGGCCAATGTAAAATATCTATTATACCTCCAACTGCACTAAACAGCACTGATTCTGATGGTATGTAGCAGTGGTGTAAGTGTATATTTCTGGTGTATTTAATGTTGATATGTTCCCTTCTTTCCCTAGAGAAAATACAGTTGTAATTGGTTATTCTGGTCATTTTATAAAATAATGTCATTTCAATTGCTGAACAGTACACCTAATTTTTAAAATAATATATTTAAATGAAAAGTTGTAACAGATGTTAGCACATTGGTGAATTTATTGTGTATAAGACTTTTAGATTTTATTTTTCAATACCTAAAATAAGATCATTACTCTGTACTGAAATGTCATTCAAAAAGGTTAATTTTTAAAACTTTTTTTTATTTTAAAATTGTGGGGTACAGTTAAGGGTTAGGTATACAAATATGCACTGTGTACTGCGCGGGTTCTGGCAAGATGGTGACAGGGCAGCTTGGTCTGTGAGACCCTCTGTGAAAGAGAACACACATAAAGACTCTAGTTCTCTCCCAGGGTCTGCAGCTACCATCGTCAGCAGCCTGCTCATCACATGGAGCACAGCCGTGTCTACGCTCAAACATCTCAGGCAGTCTGGGCTGCCGCCACAGCTGCAGATGCCAGTGCCACAGCCATCACCCTGCCCCTGCCTGAGGTGACCCCTGACTTCAGAAAGTGAAGCCCCCGCAAGCATGATCTACTGAGATCGCTGCAGCTGCCTTTCCCACACCCAGCCCAGAGCCAGGCTCGTAGAGATCCTTCTGTGTACTGTGAGGTGGCAGCCACCACTGCTGCTACCATTGTTTGCTCCCTCCCATCCTGGACAGCCTCTGACTTCCACCAACCCCAGCCTGCATCACCTGGCAATCTCTAGCTGCTGTGAATAAAGATCAACTAGAGTGGTGAGATAGCACCATTTGCTAGGGATCCAAGGTAACAACATCAAAATGGAAAGACAGAAGCCCTTTCCCCTTGATAAATAAACACAGGCCAGATCTGAGTGATAGACTGGGCAAGGAGCCCAGATCTGAACCATCCTCCACAGCAGGCCAAGGGCAGCCAACCCTAACTGTGAACAAATCTACCAGCCTGTAAAGACAGTTAGAAACCAGAGCTGAAAGGACATTGGATTTAAGGAAAAGTCTCAGAGTGTGCTTGGTTGATTCTGTTAGTTTACTGACTTTATTCTATTCCTTTTGTTTTGTTCTTTTGTTTATTTCTCTGTAAACCCCATCTTTGTATAGAGGAATAGCACACCAATAAGGTGGTTGGTTAGCTTGTACGTTAGCATCATTGTATGTTTTAGTTTTTTCATATGGTTGTTGGTTAGTTTTTAGTCATGGTTTATTGTTTTTATTTGTTTCTTTCTTTTGTGGTCTATGAAGATGATCTGATGGATCAGGAAATCATTACACCATGTATCACTTATGTTTGCTGATCTACACCATACTTACTACAAGCAATGGTTTTTCCACATTTTAAAATTTGGAACTGACTTCCAAATTTAGGCCAGCAATTTTAAAAGACAGCAAGACTCAAAACAACACCAAGTAAGTCAGCCCCAATGCAAGGCAATCACTGTCCTCATAGGACAGCATAGCTCAGTACTCTGGTGAGCACACACAGTCATGGCCTCCTTGTCCTGTGATCCTTCAACCCCACATCACTGTCTACATGGCATCCTTCCTACTTTGCCCTCATGCAGTCCAGAGGCACTGTCCCCATGATGTCCAGCATAAGCGAGACCATTCCTTGCTGGTGCCTGTGCATTACATTGTATGTGCTTGTCACCTCTTTCTCACACATGCAAAGAAGTATTTAAATATCTGCTTATTTAATATACATTTATATAATTTAAATTACATCAGTGCATGACCTATCGAACTCAGTCTTCTGTCTGTCAGAGTGCACATGCGGGGTGGTAGCAAAATTACATTTTGTGCATCAATCAAGATTTGGTGTCACACAGAGAACGGCTTTTGGGTGGTAAACCAGGTCTGCACATAGCAAATCATTGTGTGGATAAAGCAAAATGAAAAACAACAAAACTGTGAGAAAGAGAGTCTGAGACATAGGAAATATTTGAGCAAGAGTAAAATGACCAGGCTGGAAGGAATGTACTTTAAGAAAAGGAGAGCGCCACACTGGAATGTGTATGCTACCAGCCTCTGTTCTGCCATAAATTCTCTGCTTTGCCTCTAAACCACATAGATGACAAAGTTAGTGAAAGAAGCTAATTAAAAAGGGTGAACTTACTCCAAAACCCTCACCATTGTCTTACACCAAAGACATTTCCAATCCTGCAGACAGAGAACACTGCTGCATGTTTTGTCACAGACAGCACACTTGGCACTCATGAGGAGGTTGCCCTTGAGCCACTGGTGAGGCATCATGACCTGTTGGCAAAAAGAAAGGGCAGCCAAGGTGAAAACAGTGGCGGACACCATGCATACCCCTGTGGAGACACTGAAGGACTTTTCACTTTAGGGAATCAGTAACATGCATAATGCATAGCATTCACTTATTGACCCCACATGTACTGAGCATCTATTATGCCTGAGCCCTAAAGGGATCCAAAAGTAAGTATGATGAAAACCCTGCCCTTCAGGATTCAGATAGAATCAGCTGAGAAAAAAGGCTTGCAAAGGGACTGTGATAAGGTGACCATTAAGTACACTAGCAGAGATTTGTATACAAAATGCAAAGAAGTGCAGGCTTGGAGAGTGGGGGCACACTGTGGAGAGCAGGCCCCAAAGTCTGAAGAGTGAACCTCTGAGCTCAACCTTGAAGAACATCTCCAAGTTTGTCAGATAAAGGTCTCCATCACCAGCCTAGCACAGCAGCCACTCCTAAATCCTATTCACAACAGATTTCCCTCAAAGTCTAATAGCTAAAGAAAGTGATGAAGGATTGAATTAAAAATGAAAACTCATAATCAGCTAAAACCTTCTATGTAGTCCTAATGATAAACCCTTCAATTTATTGTCAGGTCACACAAGAGCAGAAAACAGAAGAGGAGGTACTGGGAGAAGATGAGAGACAGGCAGCATCTTATGCCATCTTCATCTTCAATGTCCTTCACAACGGATTCCTGAGTGGTCCATTTGCAGTTATTTGTTGCCCTTCACTGCACATCTTTTGTGAGCCTTGAATTTGCACAGTACAGGAAAAGCAATCATTTTTAAGAGAATAAATACATTTGGACCAATGATTAAAGGAAATCATAATATAAAATTTTAAAAGGAAATATTTTACAAAGTTTAAATTACTCTCTAACAACAGTGATGATACTCTAAGAAACAAATATGGCTGTGTATTTATGAAGCACTTTTATCAAGCTGTAGATAGACTGCTACTTAGAAGAACAGAAAGGAATAAATACAAAAGAATTAGTGCTTGAGAAGTGAGACACACACACACACACACACACACACACACACACAGCAAAAGAAGCAAATAAAATTTGGTATCAGGGCTGCTGGTAACATCCTAGTACTTAATCTGGGAGCTGATTACATGTGATTGTGTTTAATTTATGGCGATGCATCAAGCTGTACACTTCTGATATTTGTATTTTTCTGTACATATAAAATATTGATAATAACAAGTTTCAAATTGTCATTAAGAGATAATTAGGAGTTTTAAAGCACAGAAACTAAATATTCAGGCATCATGGGAAATAGGTTGATGAGGGTCACAAACATGGCACTATCTGTTGAAAGTATTATGTTGGGAGGACCAGATGATAATTGTAGACAGAATGAATGATGAGGTAATGTTCCTAGTACAGCCTTCATTGATTCTCCCCAGTCATAATATCATAAAGAAGCTTATGAAAGAGAACTAAGAGTAAATGGGGGGAAAAAGCAGCTCATATAAGGAAAAACAAGTAAGTCATAGCTTGTTTGGAAAATTAACCATGCTTATGGAAAGTAGAACTTACTATTTACTACATTTATCCCTTTAAAGATGTAAATTGTTTAAGCATTAGTTAATACCAATGTTGCATCAGTTTCTGACTTTTCAGGTAAATAGTTAAAAGTAGAAATCATTTCTGCAGAAACACAATAGGGTAACTGTTGCTAAATTTAAAGGTAAGGTGACTACACATGATTTTTAACCTTTTTTTTTTTTACACAGAAGACATTCCATAAGAAAATAAGCTTAACATTTTTTTTTGTAGAGATGAGAATCTCACTATGCAACTGAGACTGGACTCAAACTCCTGGCTTGAGCAATCTTCTTGCCTTGGCTTCCCAAAGTACTAGGATTATAGGCATGAGTTACTGTAACTGGCGATTTTTAAAAAAATTCTGTCAATCATTAACAAATTTTCCATTACACACCATTCTCTTTAAACTGTGCTAATTTGATATAACATGAAAACAAAAAGGTTCAGGTGAAATAACTAAGATGTCTCCTGTACATACAAGCTTATTGCAATACTATTCACAATAGCAAAAACCTGGAACCAACCCAGATGCCCAACAAAAGTGGATTGGGTAAAGAAAATGTGGTACATATACACAATGGAATATAATGAAGTCATAAAGAACAAAATCACGGCCTTTGCAATAACATGGATACTGCTGGAGATCATCATACTATTGAACAGAAACAAAGAACCAAATACTGCATGTTCTCACTCATAAGTGGACCCTGATCACTGGTCACATGAGCACAAAGGTGGGATGGGTAGACACTGGACACTGCTGTGGGGGAGGGGATGGAGGGGGATATGTGGCAACACACTGAGTACTTGGTCCACTATCAAGGGAGAGAGGGCCAGCTAGAAGTCCAAACTTCACCTGCATGCAACTTTCTTATGTAGTAAATCCTCACTTTTACCCCACAACTCGAAAATTTAAAGAAATAAAAATAAAAATAAATAAAATAATTAAAACATCTATAGCCAAATGTTCAAAATGCTTCAGGTATCATGATTAGTTAACATATAAAAGGCCATGTAAACTGAGCTTGTTCATCCTTGAGAAATATTAGTCACTGGAAATGTTTCAATTACCCCTTCTTTCATGTACTTTGAAAAAATATCTTCTGGAAGTCATATTATTTTTGTTATCAATGTGTGACTCAAACACAGACTTCATATAGAAAGCAATATTTCAACTGAATTTTTTTTTTGTTATGTGTGAAGACACAGCACTGGAGTAAGTAAGCTTAGTTTAAAGAAATTATTTATCAGGACCTACTCCCTTTTGCTCTCATAGAAGTGACTATTTTAAACTGTAACTATTTATCACCTCCAGGCCTTTTCACCTACTAGAATATTTTTCAAAAGTGGAATCCTAAAACTACCTGCAACAGACACCCACAGTACTTTATAAGTATAAATAAATACTTGATATTAGCAATCAATACTGGTATCTAAGGAGAAATGAAGGACATAAAAGAGGATAACTGGGAATAATTTCATGGCTTTTGGAAAATTTTGCCATTAAAAATCAAACAGCTCATTAGAAATAAAAATCACATTTTTGTAATAATAAAGTGCTTCAAAATGCTTAATATAACAATAATGGTAGTAAAACAAATCAGACTGTAATTATGGTCACGAAGAATGGAAATGATCAATGGGCACCTTTATTTTTGGTAGGTGGCAATTAGGTTTCTCTGGACAAGTTATTCTGAAATAAAGCACTTTGCCCTGACCTGTAAAGTTATTATTTAAAACCAAAGAACTTAAAAAAATTGACATGTGACACAATTTTTTTTTCCTATATTCAGTCATTACTACACTGAATTGTTTCGAGGTTAAACAGTTAAGATAAAAATTCTTAAGTTCCTATGGTGGCATATTTAATGCTGTTGATTTTTTAAAAATACCTTTTTTATTAAATTGCTGTTTAAATAACTGTGAAGTACAATTATGTTCTTAAATCATAATTAACATTCTCAATTGACCTAATGGATTATTTTTGGAAACGATTTTCTGTCTGCTATTTTTCATTCATATAATATTTCATATGTGCAAGGCTTTAAAATAATAATTTTAGGTATTATTTTACACAAACCTAGAAATCAGTACAGCATGATTTTATTGTGAAAAATGAGGGGAGATAGGTTAAGGAAATTTAGCAATGGCTTCACACACTGTAACTGGATTCTATTCCAACATAAAGTTATTCATCATCACTGTTGAACAAATTTTTATTATATTTGCTTCTCTCTTATAATGTTTAAAGTCTCTTATATACAATGTTTTAGCTTTATCAAACAAGCATCTTATTCAGGTTTTAGGAGTTTTTTAAAGTTTAAGGATAACTCTGATTATATTAAAAATATTGAGAATAACTATTTCTCATAAAATATAAAAACTCAACTTTTTATATTTTTAAAACCCTTGGGATTTTCATTTATTTATTTTTTCACTCCATTGACTGGGACTTTTATTGTCTCTTTGATTTTATATTTTTGGTTAAATCATTGGCCAGACCAAAGAGTTACAGTACATTGTAATACTTTAAAGTACTTAAATAGCAAAACGCTTTTTAAGAAATCCCTTCCTTTATAAAATTATCCATGAACTGCAAGAACTGAGAATTCAACCTTGGATGTTAGGAATTTCAGGTTTACAATCCCTGCTTTCTACCAGCCTGAGTTTCTCCTGAATTTATGCTTGGCTTTGGCAATCATTCACAATTACTTGCAGGGGAGATACAATATCTCTGTATGTACAAAGCACAGATAATTTCAAAACTACCTTAGAAGGACAAAATATTTGAGTTCCAGATGTTTTTGGGGCTATTGTCTGACAATGCTTTTTTTTTTTTTAACACATTTGAACGTTGCTTTTCACCAATAACTTCACATTAATATCCCTTGGGATTTTTTAAATGTTCTGCCACAGTTCTGAAACTACTAATAGGCATATTAATTAATTTGACCAGCAAAGAGAATTAATACCAATATATAATTTTCTTAAAAATATTTAATTTGACCATTGAGACTTTTTTAAAATTCATGAAAACTACATTACTTATAGAAGAATGTAACAAATTTATTTAAAGACTTTTAAGTTTCTAAACTCTCACCAACTACTGAAATTTTCATTTTTCATTTAAAATGCTTAGAAAAATATTCAGTCACTCCACTATTGACTCAATTCCTATATAAATCTATTTATTAATGCATAACTCTCAAGTCAGAAGGGTATTGCAGAGTCTGTTAGATCTTGAATCATTTTTACATGTTGGAGATGAATGACTACAAAGAAATAGTACAGAGATCTTCAGAATAACACCACATAATAATTCAGATCTGGTAGGTGTTATTCAGCTCCATGTGAACCTTTTTAGATAACTAAAGCCATAAAGGGCAACTAGATCTCTTCTGCAATCATTCTTTAAGTTAAAAAAAAAGTGAATGGCTTCTCTAAATTTCCACTTTCAAGAATTTTAATGCATCAGGCCAATGATGCAATCTGAAATTATTTACTTGATATATTTCTTACACAGTACAGTTACAAATCTCTGCAATTTATTTTACTAGAAAAGTCATTTTACTGTCTATACTCTCTCCCTATCATCTCATTTAACTTTTATAGTATCATATGAGGCATAAATAATGATTATTGTCATCTTACTGATAAGGAAAGAAAAGTTCAAATGAGTGGAAGCATTCCTCCTGACTGTGGTCTGTAATGGAGGAAGTGGAAGAAGGTTTAGCTGTGGAGCTCTGTTCTTAGCCACTATGCTGTATCACATTAAATAGTTGAAACAATGACATTGCACAGATTTTATAATTTAAAATCAATTAATATTGTGACTGTTACTACTTTAGTACTTACCATTTAGTTATATTCAAAATTACTTAAGAAATGTTTGTATTTGAGAACAAATCTGGTAATTAGCATTAGACATAGCTCAAAGTAGTATACAATAATGCAATCACTAAGGTATGAAATTAAGTAAGTTTAAAAAAGTTATTACTTTTCTCTTGGTAATTATGTATTTGCCTTTGGTGGTCAGTAAGTACTCTTAACATAAAAAATATACACAAACCCTATACTGGAAACTATAGCATAGATCTTATTTTTAGAACATTCTAAAGAAATTAAAAAGGATAACATCTGCTTTCATTTGGATCAAACTGATCATCTTCATTTCTATAGTAAAAATGAAGACTCATTCAGTAAAAAAAAAAAGGATGACATCCATTTAAATTACACATAAATGAAAGAAGAGGAGACAATGCTTAAAACAATGCAATATACGTAACAATCAGAACTTCTTCCAATGAGTGTTACTATTCTTACAAAAAGTTTTGTTCTCCATAATCAGAATAAAAAATGCTAGAATGATATATATAGGCCAAAGATTTTTTTTTAAGACAGCAATTCCTAATTCCTGGAGAGTGAAATACCATATTTTGATTTTTGTTTCTTTTAAATAATTTACATTACCTTATCCTGAGCCAATATATTTCCCTAGATAGTCCTGGGTGTGGAGACTTCAACTTGAAGTTACAAAAAAACCAATGGTAACATGTCCATAGTACAGACACTGTCAAGAGAGAACACATGTTGAATGCTCCAGTA
>NW_007258684.1:0-1256 GCF_000164805.1 Carlito syrichta
ATTTTATTCATTAGTTATTTAGGAGTAAGAAGTTTATTTCGAGTGTTTGTACATTTTCCTATTTTCCTTCTGTTAATGATGTCTAGCATTATTTATTGTGAGTTACATAACATACTTTGCATGCATTTCACGCTTTTGAATTTTTTGAGATTTGTTTTATGTTTTAATAGTCTATTTTTTCATTGTTATTTTAAATTCAGGGAGTACACGTGAATGCTTGTCACATGGACATCTTGTGTAGTGGTGAGGATTGGGTCTCAGGTAGCCCATTATCCAGATAGAGAACATTGTATCCAATAGGTAATTTCTGAACCCTAATCCCCCACTCCGTATTGGTGACCCCAGTGTCTATTATTTCCATCTTTGTGGCCATTTAATGCCCATATATGAGTGAGAACATGCAGTGTTTTTGGTTTTTTGTTTCTGAGTCAGTTCACTCAGGATTATGATCTCCAGTTCCATCCATATTGCTGCATGATATTCCTTGGTGTATATATACTACATTTTCTTTATCCAGTTAATTGTTTGTGGATACTTAGGTTGGGTTCATGATTTTACTTTTGTGCATACTGCCATTATGAACATACAAGTACAGGTGTCATATACAGGTGGGAAAAATATTTTATACACATTTTAAGAGATGTTACCTATGTATTACTTTTTGAAGTAATGTATAGTATGACTTTAGCTTCGACTGTGCTTCTGCTATTTTCTTTGACTATCCTGCCTGTAGCATGGTGACACTAGCATTCATTTGATTAATGGCATCATTTGAGCAAACATGATACTCAAAATATATATACTTTTTCAGCATACCATATACATTTTGAGTAAAGATCTGGCTCTGATGCAATGGCATGATCACGGCTCACTGCAGCCACAATCTCCTGTGCTCAGATGATCCTTTTGCCTCAGCCTCCTGAGTAGTTGGGATTACAGGCATTTACAACCACAACCGACTGAATTTTTAAATAATTTTTTGAATTTTTTGTACAGAGGATGCCTTGCTCTGTTGCCCAAGATAGTCTCAAACTCTTGGGCTCAAGCAATTCTCCCACCTTGGCCTCCCAAATCTCTTGAATTACAGGCATGAGCCACTGTGCCCAACTTTCCTTTTTTTTTAATCAATATTTTTTATTATGATGTTGTGTGGTACAATTAAGGGTTAGGTATACAAATATGCTTCATTCAGGTACCCTGTTGATAAGAGGTGTTTCCCCATCCCCAGACAGATATTTGCTACCATTAATCCCATC
>NW_007258684.1:1276-2379 GCF_000164805.1 Carlito syrichta
ATTTTAATCCTTTAAAATTTGTTGAGATTGGATTTATAGCTCAGTATATGGTCAGATAATGTCAGGGTTTACTGTCTACTTGAATAAGATTTGTTTTCTTTGCTGTTGGGTGCAGGGTCCTGTGTATGCCAGTTAGGCCATGTTTGTTGATCATGCTTACATCTGCTATATTTTTTATATTCCTCCCTTTGGGCATGCTTTCTCTGTCCATTATTAAACTTGGTATGTTAAAATCTCCCACATCTTGTGAATTTGTCCATTTCTCCTTTTAGTTGTGTTAATTTTTCCCATTTATGTGGAGCGCTTTGTTAGAAGAGTTTACATTTAGAATTGTTATGTCTTTCCTGTCACTTGAATCTTGTAACAGTATGAATATTCCCTCTTTATCTGTGGTATGACATTTCCCTTAAAGTTTACTTTGTCTGCTATTAATATAGTGACACCAACTTTTTAGGGTTAGGTTTTTCATTGTGCATGTTTTCCTTCTTTTTTCTTACAACTTTTATTTACTTTAGCTTGTGTCTTCTTTTAAGTAGTTGAGTTTTACTTTATTTTACCCCAGTGTGACAATCTTTCTTTTCATCGGAACACTTATATTACTTACAGTTAATATAATTAAGTATACTTACTGACTGCATTAAAATAAACAGTCACACTATTTATTTCCTATTCCCTCTACCTGTACTATGTTTCTCCATTTCACTATTATTAATTTGCTGCATTTTTGAATGTGTTGTGCGTTCCATGACTCTCATTGCCATGTCAACATTACCTTCTTTTTTCTCAGGGAAGGATCGAGTTTTTAATACTCCGTTATGCAAACAAGGAATTGTTGGATTTGGAAACAGAATCACATTGTATTTTACAATTCATGAGCATTTCTCAGGTTGTTAGTGATGTTTTAAGTATTGCCTCTACCCTCCCACCCCCATCCCTATCCCAGGGATGTTTTGTGACTGTGAGCTGGTTGTATTACAGTCACTATTTTGTTATGAGCATATATATTTTTTATCAATATTTTTTATTATGATTTTGTGGGGTACACTTAAGGGTTAGGTGTACAATTACATTTCATTCAGGCACCCTGTTGATAAGAGGTGTTT
>NW_007258684.1:2894-4667 GCF_000164805.1 Carlito syrichta
CCTGATGATTAGTGAAGTTGAACATTTCTTCATGTGTCTGTTGGCTGCTTGAATGTCTTCCTTTGTGAAGTGTCTGTTCATATCTTTTGCCCATTTTATAATGAGGTTGATTGTTTTGTTTCTTTTCAGCATGTTTGAGTTCCTTGTAGATCAAAGATGTTAAGCCTTTGTCTGATCTAGTGTTAGCAAATACTTTTTCCCAGTTTGTAGGCTGTCTCCCTACTCTCTTGAAGGTTTCTTTGGCTTTGCAGAAGCTTGTCAGTTTAATAAGTTCCCACTTGTCTATCTTCTCGCTTATGACCTATGGGTTTCAGGTTTTGTTCAGGAATTGGAGGCCAGTTCCAATTTCCATGAGGGTATGTCCTACATTTTCTAAGGTTCTTATGATTTGAGGTTTTACATTTAGGTCTCTGATCCATTTGGAATTCACCTTTGTGCATGGGGATAGATAGGGGTCCTGTTTCAATCTTCTGCATGTGGTCAGCCAGTTTTCCCAGCACCATTTACTGAATAGGTTCTCCTCTCCCCAATGGTAGGTAGTGGAGGCTTTGTCAAAGATGAGTTGGTTGAGAAATTGAAGTTTTACTTCTGGAATCTCAATTCTATTCCATTGATCTATATGCCTGTTCCTATACCAATACCAAGCTGTTTTGATGATTGTAGCTTTATAGTAAAGTTTGAAGTCTGGTAATGTGATACCACCTGCTTTGGGTTTTTTTGCTGAGGATTGTTCTGGCTATTCTGGGACGTTTGTGTTTCCATATGAATTCCTGTGTTGTTTTTTCTAGGTCTGAGAAAAATGTTGCTGGCAATTTGATGGGTATTGCATTGAATTTGTAGATTGCCTTAGGTAAGATGGACATCTTCACAATGTTGATTCTTCCAATCCATGAGCATGGGATATTTTTCCACTTGTTTGTGTCATCTTTGATTTCTTTGAGCAGTGTTTAGTAATTTTGATTGTAAAGGTCTTTTACGTCTCTGGTTAGGAAGATGCCAAGTTATTTCATTTATTTTGTGGCTATTGTGAATGGAATTGTGTTTTTTATTTGGGTTTCTGTTTGTTTATTATTGGTGTAGAGAAATGCGATTGTCTTTTGTACATTTATTTTGTATGTTGAGACTTTGTCAAAGGCCTTTATCAATGTAAGGAGGCTTTTGACAGATTCTCTTGGGTTTTCAAGGTACACAATCATATCATCTGCAAAGAGAGATAACTTGACTTCCTCTTTTCCTATTTGGATACCCCTGATTGCCTTCTCTTCTCTGATTGCTCAAGCCACGACTTCCAATAGTATGTTGAACAGGAGGGGTGATAGTGGGCATCCTTGTCTAGTTCCAGTTTTCAGGGGAATTGGTTCCAATTTTTGTCCATTTAGGAGTATGCTGGCTGTGGGTTTCTCGTAGATGGCTTTTACTATTTCGAGGTATGTTCCCATATGCCTAGATGTTCAAGGGTTTTTATCAAGAAGGGGTGCTGGATTTTATCAAAATCTTTTTCTGCATCTAATGATATGATCATGTGGTTTTTGTTTTGACATCTGTTGATGTATTTAATTACATTTATGGTTTTATGAATGTTGAACCAGCCTTGCATCTCAGGAATGAAGCCTACTTGGTCATGGTGGATGATTTTTGAGATGTATTGCTGAATCCGGTTTGCTAGGATCTTGTTGAGAATGTTTGCATCTATTCATCAAAGATATTGGCCTATAGTTCTCTTTCTTTGTTGGATCTTTACCTGGCTTGGGTATCAATGTGATGTTGGCTTCG
>NW_007258684.1:5367-6075 GCF_000164805.1 Carlito syrichta
AAATTTGCTTATGCTTGATTTATGGCCAATTATGTGGTCAATCTTAGAATACGTTCCATGGGGTGATGAGTGGAATGTGTATTCTGTGGTCTTTGAATGGAGTGTTCTGTAGGTATCAATTAAGTCCATTTAGTCCAGAGTCACATTGAGGTTCTGGATCTCCTTGCAGATTTTTTGTCATGATGATCTATCTAGGTTTGTGAGCGGGATATTAAAGTCCCCAGTTATGATGGTGTTAGAGTCAACATCTTTCTTTAGTTTTCCTGGAGGTTGCTTTATGAAAATCGGTGCACCTATGTTGGGTGCATATATGTTTAGGATAGATATTTCTTATTGATGGAGTGAATGTTTTATCATTATGTAGTCACCCTCTGTATCTTTTTAAATTTTTGATAGCTTAAATATTATTTTGTCTGAACTTAGGATCACGACTTCTCTTTTCTTTTGTGTTCCTTTCACCTGAAAATTTGTTTCCCACCCTCTTACTTTGACTCTGTGTATGTCCTTTCTAGTGAGATGGGTCTCTTTAAGGCAGTATATTGATGCCTGGTGATATTTTATCCATTTTGTCATTCTATGTCTTTTCAGTGTTGCTTTTAGTCCATTCACAAAACTGGCTAATTGTTGAAATGTGAGAGTTCTTCCCTATCATAGAGTTCTTATAGAGCTGCTGTTCTTCCACTTGGCTTTTTTTTTTTTTTTTTTTTT
>NW_007258684.1:7247-8911 GCF_000164805.1 Carlito syrichta
TTTGAGGGAAGGTGGGGTTGCTTTTATTTCTCTTCTGCAATATCCTGTTCTTCCTTATGTGAGTCTTCTGGCTTTGTTCACTTTTGAGGTTAGAGTGTAGGCTGCAATCTGTACTTTATGCAGTTTTGAGGTTTAATTGAGAAGGAAGCTGTGGTTCAGAATATATATGCTGATTCTAGCATCCACAAACAGGTGTATGAGCACACTGGAACCTACTTCCCTCTGCCTTATAATCTGTCCGTTCAGCAGTATGTAGTCTTGGTTCCTAGATTAAAATGGGGGTACAAAAGAGGAAAATAATGGAGGAAGTGGGGTCAATAGGAAGTTAAAGAGAGAGAAGAGTGAGAGGGAAAAAAAACATACATACCAACTATCAGGTGAGAAAGAGACACAAGGCTGGAAAGAATTTTAAAAAAGACACGTAAGAAAGATTCCCTAAAGAATACTGATAGCTACACAGAGACAGACCAATATAATCATGAAACAGTGTAAGTCAGAAGGCAAACAACAAACATGATCAAAATAAACAGTCAAAATGATAAAATCATAAGTCAAAATAAGAGATCAGACCAAAATCATTTCAGTTCTGATCTCCAGCCTCTCCCCTTTGTTTTTCATTGCTGGCAGCTAGATTTACTCACAGTTTGCATTTGGCTGCCTGGGAGTTGCTTTTATCTGATTCAGCTTAGGGGTTGGACTTTGTATCCTGTTTAGCCACATTACCTTAGGAACCGAGGTGGAGTTTATTGATAGGTGGGCAGGGCAATGGAAATCTCTGCCTGGAGAAAGGCAGAGGCAGATTCTTTTTCATAGACCCCTTTCTCTCTGCTTGTCTGGGTCCCCCAGCTTGGGGTCATGTGCTGAGTGCCTCAGCCAGGGTGGGCCCAGAGCTCCAGAGCTCCAAAGTTCCAACAGGCAGGTGGTGAATGGTGAGAGTGGCCCTGGGCCCCCCACAGGGTACTTCAGTCAGGAATGAGACTGGTGTCTCTGAGGAGCAGGTGCCCAGAGCCTCCCCTGTGTGACCGGCGGCTTGGTGCTGGGTGCTAGGCAAGATACGATGTAGCCAGGGAGCTCCAACTTTCCTTTCTATATATTGATTTATTTTCCTTTGGGTAGATTTATAGTAGTGGAATTGCTAGGTCAAATGGTAATTCAATTTTTAGTTTTTTTTAGAAATCTTCATACTGTTTTCCATTGAGGTTGAACTAGTTTATAACCTCATCAACAGTGTGAATGAGCATTCTTCTTTGACTTTCTTATAATTGCCATTCTGACTGATGTGAGATAATATCTTATTGTGGTTTTAGTTTTAATTTCTCTTGTCATTAGTGATGTTGAGCATGTTTTTCTTTGTTTGTTGGCTACTTGTGGGTCTTTTGAGAAGTATCTATTTGTGTTCTTTGCCCACATTTTTGGGGGGTTATTTGTGCTCTTCATGTTGAGTTCTTTGAGTTCCTTGTAGATTCTGGATGTTAGCTTTTCTTTTGAGGAGCAATACGCAAATGTTTTCTTTCATTTGGTGGGTTTTCTGTTCACTCTATTGATTATTTCTTTAATTGTGCAGAAGTTTTTTAGTTTAATTAAGTTCCACTTGTCTTTTTTTAATTTTTGTCTTTTTGTAATTGTTTTTGTGGTCTTCATCATTAATGATTTTGCCTAGGCCA
>NW_007258685.1:0-749 GCF_000164805.1 Carlito syrichta
ATGGGCCAGGCTGCCATGGCCGGGACCAAGACACTGCCCTACAGCCTGGGCAACAGAGTGAGACTAGGCTCAAAGAATAAAAGATAAAAAGTAAAAAGAGAAGAGCATTCATTTGTGTATGGAGTTGGGATCATCGTGAACAGACAGAGATCATTTTGGAAGGAGGCCCCAGGCTCGGGCCTACAGTTCCTGAAAGACGGTGGATTGGAATTCAATCTGGCTGTGCCTTAGGGAGGCCAAGGCAGGGGACTGCTGGATTCCAAGAGTTTGAGTCCAGGCTGGGCTATGATGTGAGAGCTCATCGCTCCCCCGATTGCTAACACTCCAGTCATGTGTGGTGGCACCCGTGGTCCCAGCTACAGGGGATGAGGTGGCCTCTGTTCTGAGGTGGGCTTTGCATCACCCCTGCTGACAGCATGTGCACGTCCTGACTGGGCACTGTGGCTAATGGCCATTAGCCCTGTGCCCTGGAATGCCAAGGCAGGAGTCTTCCTGTTACCCAGGGTTGCAGACCAGCCTGGGTGCGGTGGCCAGACCTCATCTCAGCGAGAGGTCCCCCAAATTGAGTCAGGTGTGGTGGTCCCTGGAGTCCCGGCTGCTCAGGGGCCATGACAGGAGGACCACCTGAGCCTGCAGATCACATCCTCAGAATACACAATCATGCCGCCACGCCCCAGCCCAGCCAAAGGAGATGCCTTCCACGTGTGTCATGACAGGCATCTATGACTTTACAGGGAAAGTTCTGCATT
>NW_007258685.1:2216-3261 GCF_000164805.1 Carlito syrichta
TTCCATTCCCTTTTTTCGTGGCTCTAAAGTCAGTCGTTCTGGGAACACATCACACACAGTTGAGAATCTGTGTATGATTCTGATGTCTTTGGAGACCGAGTCTGGTTCTGTGAACCTGGCTAAGGCCCGGGGACATGATCGTCATTGACCACCAGCCTCAAAATCACAGGCTCCGGAGATTCTCTCGCCTCAGTCTCTGGAGTGGTTGGCACGATGGGAACCTCATCCCCAGACCCCTTGTTTGGATGGGTGCAGCTACGGGTTCTCCCTACTTGGCCCAGGCTGGCCTTGGGCTCCTGGGATCTAGCCATCCTCCTGCCTCGGACTCCTAAAGCGCTGAGTTTCCAGGTGTAGGCCATCACACCAGGCCTTCTGGTTCATTTTTGACAAAGGATTGAGGCTGGGCTCAGGGGCTCAGCCTCATCATCCCAGCACTTTGTGAGACCAAGGCCAGCAACCAGTCCAAGTTCGCAGGCCATGACCTGCCCGGGCACAGCAGCAAGACCTCATCTCTACCCTACATCCCAATGGGGCCAGGCATGCTGGCACACACCTGGCATTCCAGCTCCTCAAAAGGCTGGGGAAAGGCTTGCTAGAGCCCAGTGGGCTGAGCCTGTGATGGCCAGGAGCGAACCACCACCATCCAGCCTGGGTGACAGAGTGAGAATCCGACTAAAAGAAAAAAATGAAAAAAGGAAAAAAAAACCAAGAGCATCCATTTGTGTATGGCATTGGGATCATCCTGAACAGACAGAGATCAATTGGGAAGGAGGCCCCAGCCTTGGGCCTACAGTTCCCATGAGATGGTGGATCGGCAGACAATCGGGCTGTGGGTTTGGGAGGCTGAGGTGGGTGAACGCTGGAGCCCAGGAGTTCGAGACCAGCCTGGGCCATGTAGCGAGAACTCATCACTCATCGGAACGCAAACAATGGAGTCGTGCGTGGTGGCACCCACGGTCCCGGCTACATGGGATTGGTGGCTTTACTTCTGGTGCATTCTTTTGTGTTGCCCCAGCCAACAGAATATGCAAGTCCAGCCTGGGCA
>NW_007258686.1:0-4207 GCF_000164805.1 Carlito syrichta
GATCCTTCCGCCTGAGCCTTCCAAAGTAGCTGGAACTACAGGCGCACTCTACCACGCCTGGGTAATTTTTTCTTTTTTATTGTAGAGATGAGATCTCGCCTGCCCAGGCGAGTATCGAACTCATGGGCTCGGGCAATCCACTCACCTCAGCCTCCCAAAGCATGGGATTACAGGGTGAACCACCGAGTCCGGCTTGGTTATTGAACTTTTGATGGGGAAGTTTGGAATCACACTCTGAGACCTGGATCATTGTTACCAGGATTTTGGCTTGTGTTTTTGTACCCTTGTCTGCCTGCTTTCGTTTCTCAGCACTGAGTTATTATAAACTTTGTGGGCTATTTTGAGCACTTGAGAAATATTCATTCCTACAGAGCTTTCCTGTCTTCATAAATTCTTCATAAGGTCTGGAGATTCCTGAGGCATGAATGCGAAATGTACAACTTGAGCTTTCTCAGGAGCTGAGGGATCAAAAGCGGTATATTCCCCAAACGCCTCTTGGAGATGCTCAAGCAATGTTCCTGGAGACTCCTCAGGTTCCTGGGAAATCTCATTGGATTTGGAAATATTGATAGTTTTTTAAGCTGCCCCATTTAATCCCACTAAAGAGTCCAGTGCCAGGTATCCAATGGCCTGGATTCTGTTGAGGTGATAGGTTTCCCATCTGGATGAAAAGGGAAAACATTTATATCTAGTTTATCTTGGTTTTCTTCTTGTGTGCCTTCAATAGAGTCCAGGATAAACTTCCTGGCTTCAGTTCTAATGAGCTCCTGCTCATTAGCCATAAACAAAGTGACAAGGAGATGTTGACAATCATCCCATGTGGGATGATGAGTGTGCATAACTGATGCCATTACAGAAAATAAGGCCTGTGGTTTATTTGAGAATGGGGGTTCTTATGCCTCCAGTTACATAAATCAGAGGAGGAAAACAGAGTATATATAATAAACAACCACCCAGTTCAATTTGCTCTTGATGCAGGAGGAACTTCCTGGAGTGGAAGGAGTGGGGCCAGATCAGTCCAGGACCAGAATAGAGGAGCCAAAGGCAAAGAAGACAAAAAAGGGTTAGAACAGGGAGCAGCCTTAGCTGCAGCTAGGGCTGTGGGTGGTTGTGAGCAAACAGAGGCGTTGTAGGTAACAGTGGATGAAGAAATCTGGGAATCACATGAAGTAGGGTCAGAGTTAACTGGATCATCAAGAGAATCCTCAGTAGAGGGCGGGGACAAAGCAAGATACAACTCAGAGGAAGCAGAGGCTACAGATAGTGTGTATGGTGCAGCCTTTGCCTCAGTGAGAGGTGAGTTAGGTGAAGGAGAGTCCATAACATGAGAATTAGTATGTCCTGGCCACTTAGATGAAGAGACCAAGACTTGACTGATGGTTTCAAGAAAACATGTCTTTAACCAGGGTGGTGGGTTCTGGACCAAACATAGCCACTGATTAGTATAGGGGAACTAATCTGGATGGCCAAGATTCCTCATCACGACCTTTTAAAAAGATTCAGTAATTTTTACATGCAGAGACCTATAAAGGGCCATCATACTTTTAATGCAGGCCAATCTATATTACAGAGAGTTTGGAGTCTGTCTTTTGCGAGTTGGACACCATAGTCCTCAGCAAATACAGGAGAGAAATTCCTTAGCATAGAGTCCAGAATACTTATTGATTAGAATTCTGAGATCTAGCCGGGCTCGGTGGCTCAGCCTGCAATCCCGCACCTTTGGGAGGCTGAGGTGAGTGGATTACCTGAGCCCACGGGTTTGAGACCCGCCTGGGCAGCGAAACCTCATCTCTACAATTAATCAAAAAAAATCAGCCGGATGTGGTAGCGCGTGCCTGTAATTCCAGTTACTCAGAAGGCTGAGGCGGAAGGATCGCCGGAGCACAGCAGGTTGAGGCTGTGGTGGCCGGGAGCGGCCACTGCACTCCAGTCTGGGTGACCAAGTGAGACTCCAACTCAAAAAAAGAAAAAAAAAGAATTCTGAGATCTCATGACACACAATAAACTAGCAGTACAAAGACAAAAAGATACACAAATGACGTGTCTAACCCAAAATGAAAGGTTCACATGCCAGGAAGATCTTAGGGCAGAAAACAGAGGATTCTATTCAGCCAACATGTTGGCTCTGTGAATAGCATCTGAGGGGTAACCTCGTCAGATCATTTCGTCCATAACCAGAAATAAAAACAGAAACCACAATCTCAAGCTAGCAACAGAAAACAAACAAACAAACAAACAAAAATATCTTCTAGGAGAATATAAACAGACTCAACTTTTTTTGCAGTAACAGCCTCAGTGCAGGTAATAGATCCCTGGCACAGGCTCGGGGCAGAAAACTACAGATTCTTTGTACAAAATAACGACCATAAACAAAATAAACAGAACAGAATGTTATTGGTAAACAAAACAAATTGTACCTCCTAGGAGAATGAGATGAATAAAGGCCAAAAGAAGTTTCTGACCTGTGGATAAGCCCACAGTTGCAGCAGAGGCAAGCGCTTTAGCCAAAAGCACATCAATCAAGCAAAACAAGGAAAGAGGCCAAGGATGACAGGGGTGTATATTAGAGGATAGTGGAACTGGTAATCAATTTTCTAGCTTTGGACAGCTAGTTGTTCTGGGTCGAAATGTGCTGCTTATGAAAGGGGTCTCTGGCGACTGAGACCCTTCCAGTTATTTTCCTGGCTCTTATGTGTCATGGTTCTCCACTTTGAGCACTGACAGCACTCAAAGAGTTCTCAGGGCACTGGATGATCAGTCTTTATGTGCACTCCCTGGACAGGGCAACCCTCAGGAGTACTGAGAGAAATTTCCAGCTTCCAGGCAATCTCCCTCTAGGACTCTATCCTCTTGTCCAATCACCTTCAGGGGTCTGGCACGGATTTAGTCCGCTTAGCATCTGATCAAGGCTGGGGTTTTCCAGAACTCACAGAGTCCTACATAACCAAAATGAAGCAGTTCCTAAATGGTCCTTGCACGTCACAGGAATTGATTCTTGACACCTTTGTGCATCTCTCAGTCACCTGAGGGAATTTGTTTGCATAGACCAAAGGGAAGAGTGTCTCTTATTTTCGACCTAGACTGGAGTCTGGATTCATAATTTTCTGGGAACCTTTGTTGCCTACATGAATATTATACAAAAAAAAAAGGAGACAGTGACACTCAGGAAACATAATATGACATTGGACAAAGAACAATTATCCAAGAGAAACACAAACTTAACAACATAATAATAACAAAGCAGTTGGTTTTCAGCAAATGAAAATCCATACAAGAGCAGTAACGGGTCAGCTCAGCACTTCTCTGGTGTGGCCCTGGAGGACCCAGATGAGACAGCTCTCCCGACCCCGTTAGTGATTAAGAGGTACCCAAACTGAAACCAGATACTGAGCCAAGACATTCTTTGGCAAGAAACCTCCTTAAAAGGATTTAACCTCCTTAAAAGAAGTATGGCCATAAACAAAATAAAGAATCTTACCTTCTAGGAGAACACAGATTGGCTCAGGTATTTTTGAAGTGTGAGGAAGTCAGCAGTTGTTCCATCTCCCTCAGAAACAGTTGTGAGGTTATGGGGCCCTGAAATAACTCAGTGGGTGCCTCCTCTCAAATGCCTCCACTGAGCTGGCAAGAGCAAGAGTGAGGACTCCTCCCAAAGTTGGTGAAATTTCTCTCTGGGACCTCCAAATGTCATAGATGGGTTGCAAGAAACAAGCCAAAACGCACTGAAGGTTAGATTATGAATCCTTTATCGACACCTGCGACTGAGAGCAGACGTGTCCCATATAACTCTCAGCACAAGAGTGAGTGGGTCTTTTAAAGGTAAATATTATATAATGTGTATTGTTTTATTGATATTTCTTGGCAAACCATATGATTAGTAAGGGGTAGTAAGGGGTAGGGATGGTTACAGAATTCATGCAAATAGGGAGTTTCCAGGCACTGAGGGTCATAGGAATGTGGGCTTACAGTATTATTATGAGAAGATTGCATAAGGGGTTCTCTAGGCTAAGATGGAAAAATGTATTACAAAATGGAGTTACTTACTTGTGTCAAGCAAGCTATTTCTGCAAGCTATTATAGGGTTTTCAGATAGATATTTCATTATGATGGGTGTCCTAGTAACTGGGCCTCCTCCAAAATGGGTACCCTGATTACTAGCCCTACTCTTTGATGGTGTCCAGTTCCTGTGCCTCCTCCTTAATGGATG
>NW_007258686.1:5517-10397 GCF_000164805.1 Carlito syrichta
AAATTACTCAATGACTGTGCTTCCTCTGCAGTTGGTTAGCTCCAATGATTAGCCTTCTCTGGAAGGGGTGCCCAGTGAATGACCTGCCCTGTGATGGTTGGAACAATTACTGGCCCTCCTCTATTATGGGGGCCCCAGTGACTGTCCTTTCTATGTTTTGGGTATCCAGTGACACGTACTCCTCTGTACAGGTTACTTTAGTGGCCGGCCCTCTTCTGCTATTGTTGTGTCAGTGACAGACCCTCCTCCGTGATGAGACCCTCAGTGATTGTCCCTCTTCTGGCTTTTAGTGCATTGAGTGGCCCTAGTCTAATTGTGTTATGTGACTGACTCTAATCTGTAATCAGTGCCCCAGTAACTTGCCCTAATCAGATGGGTAAACCAGTTACTGGTCCCATCTGTAATGGGTGCCCCGTGACTGACTCTCCCCTATGAGGCGTTCTTCAGTGAGCAGACCTCCTCTAAATCAGTGCTCCAAAGACTAGACCTCCTCTGTGATGTGTGCCCTTAACTAAGTCTCCTCTGTGATGGGTGTCTATTTTATTAGCCCTCCTTTGTGATCAGTGCCCTACTGATTGACCCTCCATCTAATAAGTAACCCAGAGTTTGTGCCTCCTTTACGTTGGGTGCCTCAGAAACTGGCCCACTTCTCTGATATTCTTCTCAGTGACAGGTTGGCCACAATGATGTGTCCCCAGGGGGCTAGACTCCTTTAGGGGGGTCCTAGTGATGGGATCTCCTCCTATTGTGTAACCCATTGAATGGATCTTCTATGAGACTGGGGCCTTTGTGATTGGCCTTCCTCTATGATAGGTATCTCAGTGACTGTGCCCCCTCTATGATAGGTGTCATAGTGGCTAGTTCCCTTTAATAATGGGTGATTAACCTTCCTTTGTGCTGGGTGCCCCAGACAAGTTCTGTCTTCTATGCTGGATGTTGAATGATTCTCTCTCCTCTGTGTTAGTTGCCCAAGTGACTGAACCTTCTCCATAATAGGTACCCTAGTGACTGGTCCTTTCCTATGATGGGTGCACCAGTAACTGACCCACTTCTGTGATGGGTTCCAGTGACTTCTCCTTCTCTGTTCTGTGTGTGCCAGTTATAGACCCTCTTTTATGATTGTTGTTCCAGTGACTGAACCTCAACCTTAAGAGGGGCACCAGTGGCGAGGGTTCTTCTAGATCAGTGCTCCTGTAAAAAGACCTCAGTTCTCCTGTAAAAAGGCCAGGCTTGGTGGCTCAGACTGTAATCCCAGAACTTTGGAAGACCAAGGAAAGTCAATTGCCTGAGATCACGGGTTCAAGATCAACCCAGGCAACTTGGTGAGACCTCATCTCTGCAGGAAATTTTAAAAAATTAACCGGGGATGTTAGTGTGCGCCCATAGTCATGGCTACTTGGGCAGTCCACCCCAGTAGTTCTGGCTGCTTGGAAGGCTCAGGAAGAAGTATCAACAGAGCCCAACAGTTCAACACTGGTGTGGCTGTGAGCATGCCACTACACGTCAACCTGGGTGACAGAGTGAGATTCCAACCCAAAACAAAAAACAAAACAAAACAAAACAAAAAACCCTGTCATGTGTGCCCCACTGATAGGCAATCCTTTGTGATCAGTAATCAAATGATTGTTCCTGTTTCTAATGGGTACCACAGCGATTGAGTCATCTTTGTGATGGGTGTCTCAGTGACATTTCCTCCTCTGTGATAGTAGCCTCAGTGACACGATGTCAACAGTGATGTGCGCTTGAGATAAAAAACTTCTCCTATGATGAGTGCCTTAGGTACTGTGCCTCCTTCTATTGACTTCCCCAGTGACTGAATTCCTTTGTGATGAGTGTCTCTGTAATTGGCATGCCTTTATGATAGGCGCCAAAGTGACTGTCCTCCCTCTGTGATGGGTGCCTCAGTGACTAGCCCTCATCTGCAAATGACACAGTGACAAGCCCTCCTCTGTGCTGATTGCCCCAGATACTGTCTCTCTTCTGTAATGGGAGCCCCAACGACTGGCCTTCCCCGGTGATAGTGTCAACAGTGAATGAATCTGCTCCATATTTGGTGCCACAGTGACTAGTCCTCTTTTGTGATGAGTGCACTGGTGACTGGTGCTCCCTTTGATATAGGTGTGGCAGTGATAAACTGTCCTTTGTGATTGGTGCAGCAGTTATTGGACATCCCCCATAATGGGTGCCCCAGTGACTAAGCTTCCTCTGTGGTACATGGCCCAGTCACTGGTCTTTCATCATAATGATTTCTCCACTTACTAGCCCTCCTTTGTGAAAGTTGTCCTAATGACTGTCCCTCCTCCTCCATTATGGATCGCCCAGTGCCTTGCCTTCCTCTGTTATGGGTGCCAGAGTGACTAGCCTTTCCAAGTGTTGGGGACACCAGTGACTTGTAACTCTGTGAGGGGTTCCCCCATGACTGGCCCACTTCTGTAATGGGATCCTCAGTTATTAGTCCTCCTTTGTGGTGGGTGACCAGTTTACTGGCTCAACTCTGTGCTGAGTGCCCCTGTGATTACTCTTCACCTGTAATGGCTGTCCCAGTGACTGCTTACCCTCTGTTATGAGTGCACATTGACCAAACCTCCTCTGTTATGGGTATCCCAGTGGCAAGCCCTCCTTTGTAATGCATGCCTAAATGACTAGCCCTCCTCTCTGAAAAAAATGTACCAGCGACTGATACACCTTTCTGGTCGATGCACCACTAAATAGCTTTCCTCGGTATTCTCTGTCCCAGGACAGAGTGTCCTACATAATGGCTTCCTCGGTGACTAGTCTTCATTCATTATGGGAGCCACAGCCACTATGCCTTCTGGGATATTTATGCTCCAGTTACTGATTAACCTCCACAATTAGTACATAGTGACCAACCCCAAACCCTTGATGGATGTCCTTGTAATTGGTTTCTCCAAATGAGTGTACCAATGACAAGCCCTCTTTTGTGATGAGTGTCCCAGTGATTGGCCTTCTTCAATGATGGGAGTGCCAGTGACTGGCCCTCCTTCATGATGGTTTTTCCAGTGACTGACACTCCTCCATAAGAGATGCTGCAGTGACAGGAGATCCCTGTTACTAGTCCACAGTAACAAGTTTTCCCCTAAGTTGTTCTCAGTGAGTACCACTTATCAGTAAGGTGTGTCTCATGTGAGAATAGAACTCACTAATCAACATTTAAGGTGGGAAACAGAGACTTGAGTTCAGGAGAAGTGGCTTTTTGGGGGAGGAGGCTCAAAATATAATTTATTTATTTTATTTTTTATATATCAGTATTTTTTATTTGATACTGTGGGGTACAGTTAAGGGTTATGTATACAAATATGATTTGCTCAGGCACCCTTGTTGATAAGGGGTGTCTCCCCATCCCCAGACAGATATTGACAAGTGTAAATCCCACCTCCCTTCCCCTTCCCACCATAGTTTCCCACCAATGTCAGTCCTTTTCTTAAAGTATTACAAAGGATATTCAAGGTCTGCTATATGATTGAGAACATGTGATACTCAGATCTTTCTTTCTGTGAGAGGTCACTCAGTATTATAGACTCTAGTTCCATCCAGGTTGCCATGAAGTTCATGATTTTGTTCTATTTTATTGGCTGCATAGCATTCCATCGTGTATATGTAACATGTTTTTTTAACCCAGTCCTCTTTTGATGGCCAGTATGGTTGACTCCAGGTTCTTGCTATTTTGAGCAATGCTGTGATAAACATGCGTGGAGGTATCTTTTTTATAGAGTGATTTGAGTTCTTCAGGGTATATTACCAGTAGGGGAATTGCTGGGTTATATGGGAGGTTGATATTTAGAGCTTTTAAGAATCGTTACACTCTTCTCCATAGAGGTTGCACTAGTTTGCACTCCCACAAACAGTGTAGGATTGTTCCCTTTTCACCACACCCTTTCCAGCAACTGTTATTTTTTGAGTTATTGATAATTGCCATTCTGACTAGAGTTAGGTGGTATCTCAGTGTGGTTTTGATTTGTATCTCCTTGATGATTAGTGAGGTTGGATATTTTCTAATGTGTCTGTTGACTGCTCAGAAGTCTTCCTTTGAGAAGTATCTGTTCGTATTTTTTGCCCACTTTAAAATGGGGTTGTTTGTTTTTTTTTCTTTTCAGCACGTTTGAGTTCCTTGTGGATCCAAGATGTTAACCCTTTGTCAGACCTGGAGTTGGCAAATACTTTTTTCACAGTCAGTGGGCTCTCTCCCTGCTCTCTTGATGATTTCTTTGACTTTGCATAAGCTTGTCAGTTTAATGAGGTCCCACTTGTCTATCTTATCTTTTATGGCCTGTGGGTTACGGATTTCATTCAGGAATTGAAAGCCAGTTCCAATTTCCTTAAGGGTATTTCCTGCATTTTCTAAGATTCTTCTGGTTGAGATTGTACATTTGGGTCTCTGATCCATTTAGATTTAATTTTTGTGTATGGGGACAGATAGGAGTCTCGTTTGAGTCTTCTGCATGTGATTATCCAGGTTTCCCAGCACCATTTACTGAATAGGTTCTCCTCTCCCCAGTGGTAGGTGGTGGAGACTTTGTCGAAGATGAGTTGTAGAGAAGTTGAGGTTTAGCTCCTGGAATCTCAATTCTAATCCATTGGTATAGATGCCTGTTTTTGTACCGATACCAAGCTGTTTTGACTATTTTAGCTTTATAGTAAAGTTTGAAGTCTGGTAATGTGATACCGCCTGCTTTCTTTTTTTGTTTTTTTGTTTTATTTTTGCTGAGGATTGTTCTAGGTATTCTTGGTCATTTGCGTTTCCATATAAAGTACTGTATTGTTTTTTCTAGGTCTGAGAAGAATGTTGATGATAATTTGATGGGTATTGCATTAAATCTGTAGATTGCCCTAGGTAGGTTGGATATCTTCACAATGTTGAG
>NW_007258687.1:0-1022 GCF_000164805.1 Carlito syrichta
GTTAGCTGACAAGATAGCTGAGTTGCTAGCAGATTAGTTAGCTAAGTAACTAGCTGATTTATTAGCTGACTTGAATAGCTAGCTGACTAGATAGCAGGCTATCTAGCTGACATAATTAGCTAGTAAAAATGTAACTAAATCTCTAGGATGCAGACTTAACTAGCTAGCAATCTGGCTACAGGCTAACTGACTTAACTATCTAGCTGAGTAGCTAGCTGTCTAGCTAGCTGACTTAACTATTTAGTTGACTTGCAACCTTACTAGCTAACTGACTTAGCTAGTTGGATAGTTAGCTGACATGTTAGCAGATTTAGCTAGCCAGCAGGCTACCTAGTTGACGTATCTAGCTGACTAGCTTGTTGGTTGTCTTGCTGGCTAGCCAACTATCTTAACTAGCTAGCTACCTGGCTGACTAGAGGGCTAGTGAGCTGGCTTAACAAGCTGCCTACATGGCAGGATAGCTTGCTAGGCAGCCGGCTAGCTAGCTAGCAGGCTGGCCACCTGGCTAGCAAGTCGGGATAAAAAGCCAGACATCTGTCTGGAGAGTGGGACAGCCAGCCAGCTTAACAATCCAGGCACCCTGCTGTTCAGCTGGCTATCCAGCCGGCTTAACTAGCTGGCCACCTAACTGACCAGCCTACTAACAAACTGATTTAACTTGCCAGCCACCTAGCTAGGCAGCTGGCTAGCAAGCTGACTTAACAAGGTGACTTAACTAGATAGCCATCCTGCTAGCCAGCTACCTTAATTAACTAGCCACCCTGCTAGTCAGCTGGCTAGCCAGCTCACTTAACGCACTGACTTAACTAGCTAGCCATCCGGCTAACCAGCTGATTTAATTAGCTAGCTACATACCTAGCCAGTTGGCTAGCAAACTGACTTAAATAGCTGACTTAACCAGCTAGGCAGGTGGCTAGCCTGCTGACTTAATTGGCCTGCTACCTGCTTGGCTAGATGGCTACCTGACTGGACAGTGGGATAGAAAGTCAGCTTAACTAGCCAGTCACCCTGCTGGTCAGCTG
>NW_007258687.1:1896-6501 GCF_000164805.1 Carlito syrichta
AACTAGTTACCAGATGGCTACCCAGCTAACTTAACTAACTCTCTACCTAGCTAGCTAGCAAGCTAGTCAGCAGACTTAAGTAGCTGACTTAATTAGCTAACAAACTGGCTATACAACTGACTTAACAAGCTTGCTACCAAGCTAGCCAGCTTGTTAGCGAGCTGACTTAATAGCTGACTTAAATTGCTGGCCGGCTTGCCAGACAGCTGAGTTAACTAGATTGCTATATAACTAGTCAGCTGGCTAGCTAGATGGCTTAACTAGATGACTTAATTAGCTAATCAGGTGACTAGCCAGCTGACTTCAGTAACAAGCTGCCTAGCTACCTAGCTGTATACCAGCTGACTTAACTAGGTGACTTGAGTAGCTAGCCAGCTGGCTAGGAGGCTGACCTAACTGCCCAGCTACCTAGCTAGACAGTTGGATAGACATCAGGGTAAACTAGCTAACTACTTACATATCCCACTGTCCTGCCAGCTGATTTAACTACCTAACTGCCTACCTAACCAGCTGACTAGTGAGCTGGCTTAACTAGGTTACTAAACTAGCTAGTTAAATGGATAGCCAACAGATTTAACTAGCTAGCTACCCAGAATGTCAACTGGCTAGCCAACTGATTTATCTTGCTGAATTAGCTAGCTAGCAAACTGACTTAACTAGTTGACTTAACAGGCTAGCTACCTAGCTAGCCAGCTGGCTTAACTAGCTGGCTTAACTATCTAGCTAGTTATCTAGCAATCTAGCTAGCCAGCTGACTTAACTAGCTGACTTAACTAGCTAGCTGATATAACTAGCTAACGTATAGTGCTAGCTTCCTAACTAACCAGCTGACTTAACTAATCTGATGGATAGTCATCTGCCTTAACTAGCTTTTTAACTAACTAACCAGTTAGATAGACAACTGACTTAACAAGCTAAATTAACTAGTTAGCCAGCTGGTTTTTAGCTGACTTAACAAGCTGACAAAACCAGCTAGTCAGCTGGCTAGCCAGCTGACTTAGCTAGCTGGCTAGCTATCTAGAAAGCTGGCTAGACAACTGAATTATCTAGCTGACTTAAGTTAATAAGATGGCTTGCCGGCTCACTAAACTAGCTTGCTGCCTACCTAGCCAGCAGGCTAGCTTGCTGATGTAACTAGCTGACTTGAACAGCTAGCCTGCTGGCTTGCAAGCTGACTTATCTAGCTAGCTACCTACCGAATCAGCTGGCTAGCCAGCTGCCTAAACTAGCTGACTTAATCAACTAGCCAGTTTGCTAGCCAAATGCCTTAACACAAAGACATCACTAGCTAGCCAGGTAGCTATCTAGCTGACTTGCTAGCTGACTACCTTGCCAGTTGGCTAGGCAGTGCTCTTAAATCGCTGAATTAATCAGCTAGCCAGCTGGCTAGCCAACTGACTTAACTACCTCGCTACCTAGCTAGCCAGCTGGCTAACCAGCTGACTTAATTAGCTAAATTAAATAGTTAGCTACTAGTTAGACAGCTGACTTAAATAGTTAGCTAACTGGCTCACTACCTCGCTAGCCAGCTGATTTAAACATTTAGCTAACTAGCTAGCTACCTAGCTAACAAGCTCACTTAAATAGTTAGCTGCCTAGCTAGCTAGCTGACTTAACATGCTAGCTAACTAGTTAGCCTACTTGTTATCTAACGTGCTATCTAACTGACTTAGTTTTCTGTCTTAACTCATTAGCTAACGAGCATCCTAGGTGGCTAAAGCAGCTGAAATAACTCGTTAGCTAACTAGCTATCTAGCTGACTCATCCAGCTGACTTAACTCGTTACCTAACTAGCTACTTAGCCTACTCAACCAGCTGACACAATCTGTTTGCTAACTAGTTACTTAGCTGACTCAAACAGCTGACTTAACCGGTTAGTTCACTAGCTAACTACCTGACTCAACATACTGACTTAATCCATTAGCTAACTAGCCAGCTAGTTGTCTTAACCACCTGACTGAATTAGAAAGTTCACTTAACTAGCTGAATTAGGTAGGTGACTTAAATAATTAGGTAGCTGACTTAACTGGCCGACTTAACTACTTAGCTAGTTGACCACTACTTGAATTAAATGATTTGCTAAAAATTTAACTACCTGTATGACTAGCTGACATAACTAATTAGCTAACTAGTTAACAGACGTAACTACTTGAGTTAAATTTTTAGCTAACTAGTGAGCTAGCTGACTTAGTTACCTGACTTTGCTAGCTAGCTGGTGAGCTAACTGACTTAGCTATCTGACTTATCTTGTTGGCTAATGAGATAGCTAGCTGACTTAAAGAGTTGATTAACGAGTTAGCTACCTCTTTTAACTAGTTGGTAATTGAGTTAACTACCTGACTTATCTCGTTGTTTAATGAGTTAGCTAAGTGACAACTTGTTGGCTGAGGATTTGGCCCACTAGTCAGCTCTATTAACTACTTGGATGACTGATGTGCTGAACTAACTAGTTGGTCGATTAGTAGGCCGACTAGTTAGCTGGCCTAACTTGCCAGTGACTAGTAGCTGAGCTAACTTGTCGGCTGACAAGTTAGCCGACTAGTCAGCTGATTGGTTAGTTGACTTTACTAGTGGACTGGCTAGGCAGCAGAGTGGTTAACTGACTTAACTAGTCGTCTCGCGAGTGAGCCAAGAGGTGAGCTGACTTTACTCATTCTTCCACGAGTGAGCCGACAGTTCAGCTGACTTAACTAGTCAGCTGGCAAGGGAGCTGATTGGTCAGTTGTCTTAACAAGTCAGCCAGCGAGTGAGCTGACTTGTCAGCTGACTTTAGTTAGTTAGCGAGTGGGCCAACTGGTCAGAGGACGTAGCTTGTAGGCTGGTGAGTGAGCCAACCTGTGAGCCAACTTAACTAGTCGGCCAGCGAATGATGCGATGGGTGAACTGCCTAAACTAGTCAGGTGGCACATGAGCCAACTGGTGAGCTCACTTAATTAGTTGGCTGGTGAGCAAGCCGACTAGCTAGCTAACCTGTTGGCCTTTGAGTAAGCCAAGAAGTTAGTTGACCTATTGGCTGGTGAGCAAGCCGACTAGTTAGGTGACCGGTTGGCATGTGAGGGAGCCAAGTAGTAAGCTGACCTGATCAAAAGAGAGTGAGCCCAATAGTTAGATGACCAGCTAGCTGAGTTGATAGCTGACTAGTGAGCTAAATACCTAGCTGATTTTCTAGCTGACTTAACTAGCTAGCTGACTAGCTAGCTGGCTATCTAGCTGACATAACTACATAGCAAACAAGCTATCTAGCTGTCTAGCTAGCTGACTTAACTAGCTAACTAACTGGCTAGTTAGCTGGCTAGTTGACTTACCTATCTAGTTGACCACGTAGTTAGCTGACTAGCAAGCTGTATAGCTAGCTGACATAACTAGCTAGCTGAATAGTTAGCTGAGCTGCTAGCTGACTTAATTAGCAGTCTGGATAGCTAGCTGACTTTACTAGCAAACTAGCAAGATGGCTGGATAGCTGGCTAGCCAAATGACTTAAGTAGCTAGCTGCATGTTTGGCTTGACTGTTAACCATCTGGCTTAAGTAGCTAGCTACCTGGCTGGCTAGCTGGCTAGGGAGCAAGCTAGCCAGCTAGCGGGCTGCCCAGCTGGCCAGCCAGCCAGCTTATTAGTTAGCTTCCTGGCTGGACAGTCAGATAGCCAGTCGGCTTAACTAGCCACCTAGCTAGCCATCCATCTAGCCAGCTCACTTAACTCACTGACTTAAGAAGGTGGCCATCGGGCTAGCCAGTTGACTTAATTAGCTATCTACCTACCTAACCATGTGGCTAGCCAGTTGACTTAACCAGCTGACTTAAACAGGTAGCCAGCTGGCAAGTCAGCTAACTAAATGAGCGAGTGACCTAGCTAGAGAGTTGCCTAGCAACTTGAATCAATTAGGTGACTTAACCAGCTATCCAGCTGGTTTGCCAGAACACTCAACTACTTGACTTAACTAGTTAGCGAGCTGTCTAGCCAGCAGAAAAATTAGCTGACAACACTAGCAGCCTGGTGGCTAGCCAGTTGACTTAACTAGCTAGTTACATATCTAGCCAGCTGGGAAGCCAGGTGAATTAACTAGCTGACTTAAATAGCTAGCCAGCTGGCTAGTCAACTGACTTAACTAGTTTGTTATGTAACTAGTCAGCTGGCAAGCCAGATGACTTAACCAGCTGACTTAAATAGCTAGAAAGCTGGCTGGACAGCTGACATAACTAGCTAGCTACCTAGCTAGCCAGCGGTCTAGCCAACTGAATTAATTTGGTTACTTAACTAGGTAGATGGCTGGCTTTTTACCTGGCTATCTGACTTAATGATCTAGCTGACTAGCTTGTTGAGGACATAGCTGACTTAACTAGCTAGCTGACTAGCAAGCTAGCTAGCTGACTAATTAGCCACCTACCTCACTAGCTACCCACCTGCCAGACCAGCATGGAATGAGTGTCTTAACTTGCCAGCCACCTAACTAGCCAGCTGGCTAACCAACTGACTTAACTAGCTGACTTAACTAGTTAGCCATCCAGCAAACCAGATGGCTTAACTAGCTATCCACCTAGCTAGCCAGCTGGCAAGCCTGCTATCTTAACTCACTGACTTAACTAGCTATCTACCTAGCTAACCAGA
>NW_007258688.1:0-2045 GCF_000164805.1 Carlito syrichta
TGATTAACATGGATTTAAACATCCTCAACAAAAAGTAAACCAAATTTAATGGCACATTAAAAAGATCACTCACCATGATCAAGTGAGATTCATTCCAGGAGTGAAAGAATGGTTCAACATATACAAATCAATAAATGTGACACTTGATCTTTACATAATAAAAAAAAATCTTAAATCATTTTATTAGATATAGAAAAATCATTTGATAAAATTCAACATACCTTTATAGTAAAAACTCTCAAGAAATTAAGTATAGAAAGAATGCATGTCAACACAATAAAGACCATATATAACAAAACCATGGCTAACATCACATAATCAAGGAAGAGTTAAAAGTTGTTCCTTTAAGATCTAGAACAAGATAAGGAGGCCCACTTTCACCACATCAGCTCTGGAAGTCCTGATCAGAGCAATTAGTGAAGAAAAAGAAATAAAGGGCATCCAAATTAAAAAAGAGGAACTCAAATTTTTTCTATTTGCAAATGATCTTATGTACAGAAAACCCTAAAGACACCACAAAAGTTACTAAAAGTAGCAAACAAATTTAGTAATGTTGCAGAATACAAAATCAACATACAAAATGTTTTTATGCGCTAACAGCAATCTTTAAAAAAAAACTCAAGAAAACAATCTCACTTGTAATAACTACAAGTAAAACCTAGAAATAAATTTAACCAAGGAAGTGAAATTTTACAATAAAAATTATTAAATATTGATGACAGAAATTAGGCAAATCAATAGAAAAATATCTTGTGTGTATGAATTGAAAAAGTGATATATAAAAATGTCGATATAATCAAAAGCAATCTATAGATTTAATGTAATCTCTGTCAAAATACCAATGACATTATTCATAAAAAAAGTCTAAAAAAATCTTAGTGTATATATGAAACCACAAAAGAATCTGAATAGCCAATGCAATCTTGAGCAAAAAGAACAAATCTGGAGGTATCACATTACTTGATTTCAAAATATATCACAAAGTTATAATAACCAAAACAGTATGATACTGATATAAAAACAGATGCATACATCAATAGAGCAGAAGAGAGCACCCAGAAATAAATTCACTCATTATAGCCAACTGATTTTTGACATAAATGTCAAGAACCACATTGGAGGAAGGACAGTCTCTTCACCAAATGATGCTGGGAAAACTGGATAGCCACATACAAAGAATGAAACTAAAGACATATCTTTTAACATATACAAAAATCAACGTAAAATGCATTAAAGACTTAAATGTAAGTCCCCAAACCATGAGACTACTAGAAGAAAAACAGGAGAAATGCCTCATAACAGTGGTCTGGGGGATGATTGCTGTGGGATAAGACCTCAAAAGCACAGGCAATAAAATAAAAAAGAAACACAATTGCATTATACTAAAAATCTTTTACACAACAAAAGAAACAATTAACAGAGTGAAGATGCAACTTACAGAATACAAGAAAATATTTGCAAACTATACATCTGACAAGAAGTAACATGCAGAATATATAAAGAACTCAAAAAAATAATCTGATTGAAAAATGGACAAGAGCTGAATAAACATGAAGACACACAACTGTTCAACAGGTGTATGAAAAAATGTTCAACATCACTAATCATCAGAGAAATGCAAAACAAAACTGCAATAAGAGATCACCTCCTATTAGTTAGAATGGATATTATCAAAAAACAACAACAAAATAACAAATGTTGGTGTGGATGTGAGAATGATAAATTTATACACTGTTGTCAAGAATGTAAATCAATACAACCATTATGGACAACAGTAAAAAGGTTTCTCAAACAACTAAAGTTAGCACTAAGATATAATCCAGCTACCCCACTACTGGGTATATATTCAATGGAAATAAAGTCAATATGTCAAAGACATATCTGCACTCCCAGGTTTTTCCAGCACTACTAGTAATATCCAAGATATGGTATCAACCTAAGTGACCATACATGAATGGATTTTTTTTAATAATCAGTATTTTTTATTATGATATTGTGGGATACAGTTAAGGGTTAGGTATACAAATATGCTTTGTTCAGGCACC
>NW_007258688.1:2932-4869 GCF_000164805.1 Carlito syrichta
GGCTGTCTCCCTGCTCTCTTGATGATTTCTTTGGCTTTGCAGAAGCTTGTCAGTTTAATGAGGTCCCACTTGTCTATCTTATCTCCTATGGTCTGTGGGTTTCGGGTTTTGTTCAGGAATTGGATGCCAGTTCCAATTTCCATGAGGGTAAGTCCTTCATTTTCTAAGGTTCTTATGGTATGAGGTTTTATATTTAGGTCTCTGATCCATTTGGAGTTAATTTTTGTGTATGGAATAGATAGGGGTCCTGTTTCAATCTTCGGCATGTGGTCAGTCAATTTTCCCAACACCATTTACTGAATAGGTTCTCCTCTCCCCAGTGGTACGTGGTGGAGGCTTTGTCGAAGATGAGTTGGTTGAGAAATTGAGGTTTTGCTTCTAGAATCTCAATTCTATTCCATTGATCTATATGCCTATTCCTATACCAGTACCAAGCTGTTTTGATGATTGTAGCCTTTATAGTAAAGTTTGAAGTCTGATAATGTTATACTGCCTGCTTTTTTTTTTTGCTGAAGATTGCTCTGGCTATTCTTGGTCGTTTGTGTTTCCATATGAATTCTGGTGTTTTTCTACGTCTGAAAAGAATGTTGCTGGTAATTTAATAGGTAGTGCATTGAATCTGTAGATTGCCTTGTGTAAGATGGACATCTTCACAATGTTGTTTCTTCCAATCCATCAGCATGGGGTATTTTTCCACTTGTTTGTGTCCTCTTTGATTTCTTTGAGCAGAGTTTTGTAGTTTTCATTGTAAAGGTCTTTCACGTCTCTGGTTAGGAAGATGCCAAGGTATTTCATTTTTTTTGTGTGGCTATTGTGAATGGAATTTTGCTTCTTATTTGGGTTTCTGTTTGTTTATTATTGATGTAAAGAAATGCGATTGTTTTTTGCATGTTTACGTTATATCCTGAGACTTTGCCGTGTATCAGTGTAAGGAGGTTTTTGACAGATTCTCTAGGGTTATCAAGGCACACAATCATGTCATCTGCAAAGAGAGATAATTTGACTTCCTCTTTTCCTATTTGGATACCCCTGATTGCCTTCTCTTCTCTGATTGTTCTAGCCAGGACTTCCAATACTATATTGAACAGGAGGGGTGAGAGTGGGAATTCTTGTCTTGTTCCAGTTTTCAGGGGAAATGATTCCAATTTTGGCCCGTTTAGGAGTATGCTGGCTGTGGGTTTCTCATAGATGACTTTTTACTACTTTGAGGTATGTTCCCTGTATGCCTAGATATTAGAGGGTTTTTATCAAGAAGGGGCGCTGGATTTTATCAAAAGTTTTTTCTGCATCTAATGACATAATCATGTGGTTTTTGTTTTGACATCTGTTGATGTATTTAATTGCATTTATTGTTTTACGAATGTTGAGCCAGGCTTGCGTCCCAGGGATGAAGCCTATTCGGTCATAATGGATAATTTTTGAGATGTGTTGTTGAATCCGGTTTGCTAGGCTCTTGTTGAGAATTTTAGCATCTATGTTCATCAAAGATATTGGCCTGTGTTCTCTTTTTTTGTTGAATCTTTACCTAGCTTGGGTATCAATGTGATGTTAGCTTCATAAAATGATTTGGGGAGGGTTCTATCTTTCTCAGTCGCCTGAAATAACTTCAGTAAGATTGGAATCAATTCCTCCATAAATGTCTTATAGAATTCTGCTGGAAAGCCATCTGGTCCAGTTTTTTTTTTGTAGGTAGTTTTCTTATTACATAGTCAATTTCTACGATTGTTATTAGTCTATTTAGGGTCTCAATTTCTTCTTGTTTCAACCTAGGTAGGTGGTGTGATGACAGAAAGTTCTCCATTTCCTTGAGGTTTTCAAGCTTGTTTCCATACAAGAGTACATAGTTGTCTTTGATGATCTTTTGTATTTCTTCAGGGTCAGATATGACTTCATCTTTTGTGTTTCTGATTGTGCTTATTTGGGTTTTTTCTTTCTTT
>NW_007258689.1:0-750 GCF_000164805.1 Carlito syrichta
TTGCTGTATATGAGGACGGGTATTACCCACATTCATTCCTTGAATCCCTGATTCTTCTTTAGCCGTCAAGAAGATGCCCTGTAGACTTTCAGTACTGAGGACTCCTATAAACCAGATTCCTTATTTTTAGCAGCAGCCGTGCAGTAGCCTGTATATGAGTACTCCCTTTCCCACATACATGTTTCAAAACCCTGATGCTTTTTTAGACCTTAGCAGAACCGTGTAGTTTTTTTGAATTGAGAACACTTGTCCACCAGATACCTCATTCTTTCTTAGGAAAAGTCCGTGTAATTGCCTGTATATGAGGATTTCATTTCCCTAGATTATGCTTCAAAAATCCAAATTCGTGTTTAGTCTTAGCAAGACACGGTTAAGTTTTTTGGGGGATTGAGGACACGTATATACCAGATTACTTATTCTTCCTTAGCAATAGACAGTGCAGTTTCCTGGATAGGAGGACTCCCATTTCCCAGACTTCTACTCCCAAACCTGCATGGTGGTTATTTTTTAACAAGACGCTCTGTAGGTTTTTGGGATGGGGGAGTCGTGTAACCAAGATTCCTTATTCTTCCATAGCAATAGGTCGTGTAGTGTCTGTATATAAGGACTCCCACTACTGAAATTCCTGCTTCATTCTCAGCAAGACGCTGAGACATTTCCTGGTGACCTAGAATTCCAGTTGATTGCATATCAAGAGAAAGACTCCCAAAAAGGTCTTGAGGAATTGGAACCCAAGATTCCTGGTTCCCT
>NW_007258689.1:2560-3324 GCF_000164805.1 Carlito syrichta
GCCCAGATTGCTGATTAAACTTCATCAAGAGGCCCTGGAGATTCCGGATAATGAGAACTCCTAGAACCGGATATTATTTTCGTTCTCAGCAAGATGCCATTATTTTCCCTGTCGATGTGGATTCCAAACTCTGTATACAAAAAGTCAGATGCCCAGAAGCTTCCTAGGGACGTGGAATCAATGATTCCACGTTAACTTTAAAAATATGTACTAAACGTTTGGCAACTGCAAAACCCTTGTCCCCTCTCAAAATAAAAAGAGACACGGAAAGCGAAGGATTACAGGGTTCACCTTAAGACCAGAGTTACATCCAAATATGGCAAGAAGATTCTTTTTTCCTGGAATCTGGCCTCAGTTGTTCCAAGTAACCTAACGGACTTGGAGTGCCCGATACCCGTTTACAACTTTCAAGAGGACCAGAATGTTGCTAGAGTCCTGAAATGACTGATTCATAATATCCGCATGATAAATTGCTCCGAAACATTTGAGGAGCTAGAAGCCCAGTTTCTTGTTTGTCCCATAGCAGACACCCTGAGAATTTTTTGGATTGAGGACTCATACAACAAAGATTCTTTATTCGTCCTTAATTGGAGTAGTGTCCTGTATATGAGGATCTCTTTTCCAGGATTCCTGTTTCTAAACCCTGATTCTTGTTTAGCCCTTCGTAAGATGCCATGTATATTTTTTGATAGAGGAATCGTGTAAAACAGATTTCTTCTTTTTTCTTAGCAAGAGGCCATTTAGTTTCCTACATATGAGGACTG
>NW_007258690.1:0-807 GCF_000164805.1 Carlito syrichta
CCATAAATAAGTTACTTACCTAGCTGGCCAACAGACTAGCCAGCTGCCTTAATTAGCTAGTTACCTTGCTAGGCAGCTGGCTAGCCAGCTGACGTAACAACCACTTGACTAGCTAGCCAGCTGACTTATCTAGATGATTTAACTAGCTAGTTACCTAGCTAGCCAGTTGACAACTAGCTGACTTAACTAGCTAGCTACCTAGCTAGCCAGCTTCCTGCCCAGCTGACTTAACTATCTCACTTAAGCAGCTAGCCAGCTGGCTGGCCAGCTGAGTTAATTAGCTAGCCAGCTGGATGGTCAGATGAATTCATTAGCTGTCTTCACCAGCTAGCCAGTGGCGAGCCAGCTGACTTAAGTAGCTAGCTACATAGCTAGTAAGCTTGGAAATCAACTGAATTACCTAGCTCAATTAACTAGCTATCCTGCTTGCTAGCCAGCTGACTTAACTAGCTTGCTACCTAGCTAGACTGCTGGCTAGTCAGCTGACTTAACTAGTTGATTTAACCATCTAGTCAGCTCGCTAGCCAGTTGACTCACTAGTTGGCATAACTAGTTAACTAACTAGTGAGGTAGCAGACTTAAGTAGCTTACTTGAATAGTTAGCAAACTAGTGAGCTAGCTGTCTTAGATAGATGACTTAGCTAGCTAGCTAGTTAGCTAGGTGACTTAGTTAACTAGCTAGTTAGCTAGCTGACTTAGCTAACTAGCTAGTTAGCTAGCTGACTTAGCTAGCTCACATAACTAGTTGGCTAATGAGATAGCTAGCTGACTTAATGAGTTGGTTTATGAGTTAGCTAACTGTTTTAA
>NW_007258690.1:1234-9295 GCF_000164805.1 Carlito syrichta
TATCTGGCTAGTCAGCCGGCTAGCTAGCTAGAGGGCTGACCACCTGGCTAGCCAGCCAGTTTAAATAGTCATTCGGTGGGCTGCTCAGTCGGATAGCCAGCTGGCTTAACTGGTCAGCCACTCTGCTAGTCAGCTGGCTACCCCTCTGGCCTATCTAGTGGGCCACCTAACTGACCAGTCTTCCAACCATCCAGCTTAACTTGCCAGGCACCAAACTAGCCTGCAGGCTAACAAGCTGAATTAACTAGCTGACTTAACTATACAGTCATCCAGCTAGCCAGCTGGCTTAACTAGCTTTGCACCTGGTTAGCCAGCCGGCTAGACAGCTCACTTAACTCAATGAATTAATTAGCTAGCCAGCCTGCTAACCAGCTGACTTAATTACCTAGCTACTTTCCTAGACAGGTGTCTAGCTAGCTGACTTAACTTCCTGACTTAACAAGAAGTTATCCACCTGGCTAGGCAGCTGATGTAACAAGCGAGCTGCCTAGCTAGCCAGTTGACTTGCCAATTGAATTAACATGCTGACTTAACCAACTAGCCAGCTGGCTAGCCATCTGACTCAACTAGCTGACATAACGAGATAGCCATCTCACTAGCCAGCTGACTTAACTAGCTGAATCACTAGCTAGCCAGGTGGCTAGCTGGCTGACTAAAATAGCTAGCTACCTATGTATCCCGCTGGCTTCCCAGCTGATTTAACTACATAACTATCTAGCTAACCAGCTGACTAGCTAGCTGACATAACTAGGTGACTTAACTAGCTAGCCACCTGGCTAGCCATCTGAATTAAAAAGCTAGCAACCCAGTAAGGTAACTGGCTAGCAAGCTGACTTAACTAGCTGACTTAGCTAGCTAGCCAGCTGACTTAACTAGCTCACTTAACTAACTAGCTACCCAGCTAGCCAGCTGACTTTACTAGCTGCAATAACTACTTAGATACATAGCTAGCTATCTGTCTAGCTAGTCCACTTAACTACATGACTTAAATAGCTGGCTAGCTAACATAACTAGGTGACTTAACTGGTTATCCAGCAGGCTAGCCAACTGACTTAACTAGTTCGCTACCTAGCTAGCCAGTTGACAAGTCACCTGACTTAGCTAGCTGACTTAAATAGCTAGCAAGCTGGATGGACAGCTGACATAACTAGCTAGCCAGCTGTCTAGCCACCTGACTTAAGGTGACATTAAGCTAGCTTAATGATCTAGCTGACTAGCTTCCTGGTGACCTAACTGACTTAACTAGATAGCTGACTAGCAAGCTGACTAGCTAGCTTGCTAGCTAGACACATACCTGACTAGCTAGCCACCTACAAGACCAGCCTGCAAACTAAACGTCTTAATTTGCCAGCCACCTAGCTAGCCAGCTGGCTCACCAGCTGACTTAGCTAGCAGACTTAACTAGATAGCCATCCAGCTAGCCAGTTGGCTGAATTAGCTATTCACCTATTCACCTAGCTAGCCAGCTGGCTAGCCAGCTATCTTAACTCACTTACTTATCTAGCTCTCTACCTAGCTAACCAGTTGACTAGCCACTTGAACTAATCAGCTGACTTAACCTGCTCGCCAACTGGCTAGCCAGCTCACTCAACTAGCTGACTTAAATAGTTAGCCACTTGGCTAGTCTGCTGCCTTAACTGGCTGACATCACTAGCTAGACAGGTGGCTACCAGTTGACATAACTAGCTAGATACCTGCATATCACGCTGGCTTTCCAGCTGACTAAACTACCTAGATTCCTAGCTAACCAGCTGGCTGTGAGCTAACTAGGTGACTTAACTAGCTACACAGCTGGCAAGCCAACTGACTTAATTAGCTAGCTACCCAAGCTAGGCAGGTGGCTAGCCAGCTGACTTAACTAGTTGACTTAATTAGCTAGTCAGCTGATGTAACTAGCTGACATAACTAACTAGCTACCTAGCAAACCAGCTGCGTTTACTAGCTGAAATAACTAGCTAGCTTCCTAGCTAGCTATCTAGCAAGGAATCCAACTTAACTAGCAGACTTAAATGGCTGACTACCTAGCTAGTCAGTTGACTTTACTAGCTGAAAACATTAGCCAGACTGCTGTCTAGCCATCTGATATTAACTAGCTTTTTAACTAGCTGTCGAGCTGGCTAGCCAACTGACTTAACTTGGTGACTTAACTAGCTAGTCAGCTGGTTAGCCAACTGACTTAACTAGTTGATTAATGAGCTAGGGAACTGGCCGGCCTGGTGACTATACTACCTAGCATTACTAGTAATACAGCTGGCTAGCCAGCTGACTTAACTAGCTCTCTACCTCTCTAGACATCTGGTTAGCCAGCTTTCTTAACTAGCTGTCTTAATTAGCTACACAGCTGGCTAGCCAGCTGACTTAACTAGCTCTCTACCTCTCTAGACATCTGGCTAGCCAGCTGACTGAAGTAACTGTTTTAACTAGCTGGCCTGCTTTCAAGCCAGTTGAATTAACTAGCTTGCTACATAACAAGTCAGCTGTTTATCCAGCTCAATTAACTAGGTGTCTTAAATTGCTAGCAAGCTGTCTAGCAAGCTGACATAACTGGCAAGCTACCTACCTAGCCAGCTGGCTAGTCAGCTGACTTAACTTTGTCATTTACATATCTAGCCAACAGGCCATACAGCTGACAAAACGAGCTAGCTACTTAGCTAGCATGCTGACATGCCATGTGATTTGACTAGCTGAATTAACAACCTAGCAGGCTGGCTAGCCAGTTGACTTAAGTTCCTAGGTACCTACCTAGCCAGCAGGCTAGCCATATGACTAAACTAGCTGAATTAATGAAGTAGTCAGCTGGCTAGTCAGCAGACTTAACTAGCTAGCTACCTAGTTAGACAGGTGTATAGTTAGCTGACTTATCTAACTGACAATACTAGACACCTGATGGCTAGCCAGCAGACTTAACTAGCTAGCTACCTACATTGCCAGTTGGCTTACCAGCTCTCTTAAGTAGCCGAATTAACCAACTAGACAGCTGGCTAGCCAACTGACCTAACTGGCTCGCTACCTAGCTAGCCAGCTGGCTAGCCACCTGACTTATCTAGCTGAATTAACATGCTAACTAACTAGCTAGCCAGCTGACTTAGTTAGCTACCTAGCTAGCTACCTAGCTAGCCAACTGACTTAAGAAATTAGCTAACTACTAGCTACCTAGTTAACAAGCTGAATTAAATAGTTAGCTGCCTAGCTAGCTAGCAGACTTAACCAGATGACTACATAGTTAGCTTAATCGATATCTAACATTCTAGCTATCTCAATTAATAATCTGATTTAACTCATTATCTAATGAGCTAGCTAGTTGACTCAACCAGTTGACATAACTCATTAGCTAACTACCTAGTTAGCTGAATAATCCAACTGACTTAACTGGTTAGCTAGCTAGCTAGCTAGCCTACTCAAACAGCTGACTCATCCCGTTTACAAACTAGCTAGCCTGCTGACTCAACCAGCTGACGTAACCCTTTAGTTAACTAGCTAACTACTTTACTCAACATGCTGACTTAACCCATTAGCTGACTACCTAGCTAGCTGTCTTAAACTGTTGACTAAATTTGGTAGTTAACTTAACTAGCTGACTTAGCTAGCTGACTTAACTATTTAGCTAGCTGACTTAACTAGCTGACTTAACTAGTTAGTTAGCTGACCTAACTACCTGAATTATATAGTTAACTAACTATTTAGCTAGCTGAATAACTAGCTGACTTAACTAGCTAGCAAACTATTTAGGTAGCAGACTTAAGTAGCTGACTTAAATAGTTAGCTAACTAGTGAGCTAGCTGTCTTAACTAGATGACTTAGCTAGCTAGCTAATTAGCTAGCTCATCTACACAGCAGAATTAACTAGCTGGCTAACGTGATAGTTAGCTGACTTAACAAGTTGATTAACGTGTTAGCTAACTGTTTTATGTATTTGGTAAACGAGTTAACTCGCTGTCTTAATTAGTTTTATAACTAGTTAGTTAGGTGACATAACTTGTTGGCAGATGATGTGGATGACAACTTATCTGGTTTAACTCGTTGGCTGACTACTCGGCTGACTTGTTAGCTGGCTTAACAAGTCGGCCATCTAGTCAGTCGATTAGTTAGCTGGGTTAATTAGTTGACTGATTTGTTGCCTCACAAGTTATCTCGCTTAACTAGCTGGCTGGCAATTTTGCTCACCTAACTTGTCAGCTGACTATTTGGCCAACTATTAGGCTGACCTAACTAGTCGGCCCACAAGTTAGCAGACCTAACTTGTCAGCTGACCAGTTGGCCGACTAGTCGGTTGATTGGTTATCTGACTTAAATAGTTGGCTGGCTAGTTGGCTGACTGTTTAGCTTACTTAACTTGTCAGCCGGCAATTGAGTCCACAGGTGTGCTGACTTAACTAGCCGGCCGGCGAGTGAGCTGACAGGTCTGCTGACATAACTATTCAGCCCACGATTGAGCCGACTTGTCAGCTGACTTAACTAGTCAGCTGGTGAGTGAGTTGACTGGTCAGCTAACTTTAGTTGTCTAGCGAGTGAGACGAATGGTCACAAGAGTTAACAAGTCAACCGGCGAATGAACCGACCACTGAGCTGACTTAACTAGTCGGTCTGCGAATGACCTGACATAAGAGCAGACTTAACTAGTCAGCCAGTGAGCGAACCAATAAGTGAGCTGATTTAACTAGTCAGCAGGCGAGCAAGCCGACTAGTTAGCTGACCTGTTTGCCTGCGAGCAAGACAACAAGTTAGTTGACCTGTTGGCTGGCGAGTGATCTGACTAGGTTGCTGACTGGTTTGCAGGTGAGACAGCCGACTAGTTAGCTGACCTGATGGAAAGTGAGCAAGCCCACTAGTTATCTGACCAGATAGCTGAGTTGCTAGCCAACGAGTTAACTAAGTTACTAGCTGATTTGCTAGCTGACTTAACTAGCTAGCTGACTAGCTAGCTGGCTATCTAGCTAACACAAATAGCTAGCAAACAAGCAACATAACTCTCTAGCTTACTGACTTCACTAGCTAGCTGAATAGTTAGCTGAGATGCTAGTTGACATAACTAGCTAGCTGACTAGCTAGCTGACTTAACTAGCTGACTAGCTACTTTGCTGGATATCTGGCTAGTCAGCTGACTTAACAAGCTAGTTAACTGGTTTTCTACACAGCTAGCAAGCTGACTTAACTTGCTAGATACTTGGCTGGATAGCTGGTTAGGCAGCCGGCCAGCTAGCTAGTGGACTGACCAGGTGACTAGGCAGCCAGCTTATATAGTCATCCGACTGACTGGATGGATGGATAGACAGCTGGATTAACTAGCCAGCCGCCCTGCTGGTCAACCAGCTAGCTAATTGACTTAAATAGTGGGCCACTTACATGACCAGCCTGCTAACCAGCCAGCTTCACTATCCAGCCACCTAGCTAGCCTGCCATCTAACAAGCTTACTTAACTAGCTGAATTAACTACATAGCCATCCAGTTAACCAACTGGCTTAACTAGCTAGCCAGCTAGTTTAACTCACTGAATTAACTAGCTAGCCAGCCAGCTAGCCAGCTGATTTAATTACCTAGCTACCTACCTAGCCAATTGGCTACCCAACTGACTTAACTACCTGACTTTAGCCAACTGGCTAGCCAGTTGATGTAACTAGCGAGCTACCTAGCTAGACAGTTGGCTAGCCAATTGAATTAACTAGCTGCCTTAACCAGCTGGCCAGCTGGCTAGCCAGTTGACTCAACTAGTTGACATAACTAGATAGCCAGCTGGCTAGCCAGCTGAATTAACTAGTGGATATCACTAGCTATACTGGTGGCTAACCAGCTGACTTAAATAGCTAGCTACCTATGTTTCTCACTGACTTGCCTACCTAGCCAACTAGCTAAATAGCTGGCTAGTGAGCTGGCTTAACTAGGTGACTTAAGTAGCTAGTCAGCTGGGTAGCCAGCTAACTTAACATGCTAGCTAACCAAAAGGCCGAGGGCTAGCCAGATGATAACTAGCTGAGTTAACTAGCTAGCTACCCAGCTAGCCAGCAGACTTTACTAGCTAAAATAGCTAACTAGCTACCTAGCTAGCTAACTACCTTGATAGGCAACTTAAGTAGCTGATGTAACTTGCTAGCTAGCTGATATAACTAGCTGACAACTAGCTATCTAAATAGATAGCAAGCTAACTTAGCTAGCTGAAATAACTAGCTAGTCAGCTGTCTAACCATCTGACTTAACTAGCTTTTTAACTAACTAGTGAGCTGGCTATCCAACTGACATAATGAGGTGACTTGAATAGCAAGCCAGCAGAATAGCAAGCTGACTTAACTAGTTGATTAATGAGCTAGGCAGCTGGTGAGCCAGGTGACTATACTAGCTGGCTTAACTAGATGTACAGGCGGCTAGTCAGCTGACTTAACAAGGTCTCTACCTCTCTAGCCACATGGATAGCCAGCTAATTTAACTAGCTGATATAAATAGATAGCCAGCTGACTAGCCAACTAACTTAACTAGGTCACTACCTAGCCAGCCAGTTTGCTAGGCAGCTTACTTAACTAGTTCTCTTAACTAGCTGGTCTGCTTTCTAGCCAGTTGAATAAACTAGCTTGCTACATAGCTAGCAACCTGGATATCCAGCTGAATTAACTAGGTAACATATCTAGCTAGCCAGCTCTCTAGCCAGCTGACTTAACAAGCAAACTACGTAGCTAGACAGCTGCCTTCTCAGGTGACTTAACTAGGTGACTTAAATAGCTGGCCAGCTGACTAGACAGCTGACATAACTAGATAGCTACCTAGAATGCAAGCTGACTATCCAACTGTCTTAACTAGCTGACTTAACTAGCAAGTCAGCTGGCTAGCCAGCTGACTTAATTGCCTAAATACCTAGCTAGCCAGCTGACGTATCTAGCTGAAATAAGTAATAAGCCAGCAGGCTACCCATCTGATGTATCCAGCTTTATAACTAGCAAGTCAGTTGAATAGACAATTAACTTCACCAGCTGACAAAACTAGCTAGACAACTGGTTAGTCAACTGACTAAACTAGCTGACCTTAATAGCTGGTCAGCTGGCTAGCCAGCTGATGTAATTTCCTAGCTACCTAGGTAGCCAGCAGCCTGGCCAGCTAACTTAACTAGCTGACTTAACGAAGTAGCCACTGAATAGCCACCAAACTTAACTAGCTACCTAGCTAGACAGATTTATAGCCAGTTGACTTAACTAGCTGACATAACTAGATAGCTTGATTGCTAGTCAGCACACTTATCTAGCTACCTACCTACATAGACCTCTGGCTTGCCAACTGAATTAACTACCTAACTACCTAGTTAGCATACTGGTCAGTGAGCTGACTTAACTACGTGGTTTAACAAGCTAGCCAGCTTTCTAGCCAGCTGATTTAACTAGCTATGTACCTTGATAGGTCACTGACTAGCCAGCTGATTTGACTAACTGACTTATCTAGCTAGATACCTAGATAATGAGTTGAATTAACTAGCTGCTTAACTAGCTAGCTACCTAGCTAGCCAACTGGCTGGCCAGTTGATTTAACTAGCTGACTTAACCAGCTATCCAGCTGGCTATCCAACTGACTTAACTTAGCTATCTAGCTAGTCAGCTGGGAAGTCAGCTAAATTAACTGGCTGATGCAAATAGCTAGCCAGCTGGCTACCCAGCTGACCTAACTAGCTTCCTACATAGCTAGCAAGCTGGATAGCTAGCTGACATAACTAGTTGACTTAACCTGCTAGCCAGCTGTCTAGCAGTCTGACTCAACCAGCTGAATTAACTAGTTAGCCAGCTGGCTACACAGCTGACATAACTAGCTCTTTACCTAGCTAGCTAGCTGGCTAGCCTGCTGACTTACCTAGCCAACTTAATTAGCTTGCCAGCTGGCTAGCCAGCTGACTTAAATAACTGACTTAAATAGCTGGCCTGCTTTCTAGTCAGCTGAATTAACTAGCTTGCTATATAGGTAGCCAGCTGGCTAACCAGCTGACTAAACTAAGTGACTTAAGTAATTACCCTTGTCTATAGTAAGTTGACGAAATTAGCAAGCTACCTATCTAGCCTGCTGGATAGTCAGCTGATTTATCTAGGTGATTTA
>NW_007258690.1:10060-10889 GCF_000164805.1 Carlito syrichta
CATACCTAGCTAACAAGCTGACTTAAATAGTAATCTGCCTTGCTAGCTAGCTGACTTAAACAGCTAGATAATTAGTTAGCTTAATCGTTATCTTATGTGCCAGCTAGGAGACATAATCATCTGACTTATCTCGTTAGCTAATGTGCTGGCTAGTTGACTCATCAAACTGACTTAACTCGTTAGCTATCTAGATAGCTAAATGACCATCCAGCTGACTAAATTCGTTAGCTAACTAGCTAGCTAGCCTACTCAACCAGATGACTCAACCCGTTTGCTAACTAGCTAGCTAGCTGAATCAACCTACTGACTTAACCAGTTTGTTAACTAGCTTATTTCCTGACTCAACCTGCTGACTTAAACCTTTAGCTAACAAGCTATCTAGTTGTTTAAATCAGAACCTGACTTAACTAGCTGACTTAGACAGCTGACTTAACTAATTAGCTAGCTGACTTCACTGGCTGACTTAACTAGTTATTTAGCTCACTTAACTACCTGAATTAAATAGTTAGCTAACTATTTAACTAGCTGAATAACGAGCTGAATTAATTAATTTGCTAACTATTTAGGTAGCAGACTTAAGTAGCTGACATATAGTTAGCTAACTAGTGAGCTAGGTGACGTAGCTAACTTATTTAGCTAGATAGCTAGTTAGCTAGCTCACTTAGCTAGCTGACTTAAGTAGTTCACTAACTAGATAGCTAGCTGAATTAACGAGTTGGTTAATGAGTTAGGTAACTTTTTAAACTAGTTGGTAAACGTGTTAAATAGCTGACTTTACTAGTTGGTTAATGAGTTAGCTAGTGACTTAATTTGTTTACTGATGAGTTGG
>NW_007258691.1:0-2442 GCF_000164805.1 Carlito syrichta
GAGAAAGCAAGTGAGTGATGATGGGTTTAAGGCCCTTACGATGTGTGGCTGAAATGGGGAACTGGGGTCTAGAAGGGAAGTTAGAGGGGTTTTTCCAAATTATGTGAGCCGGGGTGTGGTGTTGGGCTATGACTGGGGTAGAAATGTTCCACACATTGGGGTTGACTAGGTGGGGTGGGAGGGGAGACGGCAGGTTTGAGCTGGGAAAAACAGAGACTAGAGCAATATTGGCAAGGAGTGGGGCAGCTGATCGAACCGGCAGCGATAAACTGGCCCCCAGTTTTGAGAGGATATCCCTGCTGAGCAACGGAACAGGGCAGGATGGGACAAGAAGGAAGGAGTGACTAAACATCCAATCACTGAGAGAACAAGGTAAAGAGGTTTGAAGGGGGGCAGAAGGCTGGCCATCGATACCAACAACTGAGACCTGGGAAGGAGATAGAGGCCCCAAAAGGGAAGGCAGAACCGAATAAGTAGCCCCCGTGTCCACGAGGAACGAGATTGACTTACTCGCTACCTGGAGTAAGACCCTGGGCTCGGCGAGGGTAATTAGGGTCTTTAAGTCTGGACATCCTCAGCTTTCCGCCAGTCCAAGCAGCACATGGAGCAGAGCAGGCGGCTCAGCCACACCCTCACGTGGAGACACTGGGGCTTGGCCAGGCCAAGTGCAATCCAACTTCCAATGGCCCTTTTGTTTGCAGATAGGGCATGGCTTACTCAGCGGACATGGATTAGGGCACTGCTTGGCCCAGTGGCCCTCCTGGCCACACTTGAAACAGGCTCCCAGGGGAGCTTTGTTACCCATCTCTGAACGTCAAGAGACCCCCGTACCCTGTTGCATTGGCCGCAAGGGTGCAACCAGAGCAGGGGTTTGCACCCCTGCTGGAGGCGCTGCTGCCTAGCAGTTTCTGCATCTTCCTCTTGGGCATTAAAGGCCATGTTTACCAGGTCATGGGCAGGGGTTTGAGGGTCATCCTCTGCCTTCTTTAGCTTTCTGCAGATATCAGAGGTGGATTGGGTAATGAAATGGGTAGCGAGAATAGTAGCCCTGGCAGGATCGTCCGGACTGAGGCAGGTGTGGATAGTCATAGCCTCGGTGAGGCGGTTCAGAAAAACAGCTGGGTTTTCATTTGGGCCTTGGGTTATTTCCCTAAGCTTATCATAATTCACTACCTTTTGAGATGCCGCCTCAAGTCCTGCCTGAATGCACCGTATCATGTGATCTCTACGTCTACGTCCTATATGGCCGGCTTGGTAGTCCCAATTGGGGTCCGTTGCCGGGATGGCCTCGGCCCCCACTGGTTGCGTGTTGTCTGTTAGATGAACTTTATCACGTATTCCCGAGCAGCGGCCATGATACAATCCTGTTCGTCGGGAGTGAGGGTGAAAGTAGAGATAACATGAATATCATGCCATGTCAGATCATAAGCCTGTGTAAGGTAACAGAACTCTTTGGTAAAGGCAGTAGGGTTGGCAGGAAATGACCCCAATCGTTTTTCAATGGCAGATAAGTCGGCCAAGGAAAAAGGGACGTGTACTCGCACAATGCCATCTGGGCCTGTGACCTCTTGGAGAGGACAAATGGGCATAGGAGTAAGGGGGTGAGGAGGATGGTCCATGTAATGTGAGCGGGTATGTGCACTGACTGGAGAGGGGGGAGAGAGTGGCAGAAGGGGAGAGTCGGAAGATGAAGGAGGAAGATGAGGATAGAGAGAGGATGGGTTGTATGGAGGTGGGTTGGAAGAAGGAGGAGGAGGAGGATTTGGAGGTCGAGGGGTTGACGCAGCTAAGTCTTCCAGAAGATCTATGAGGGGGAAGGCTCTGGATCAGGTGGGAGAGGTTTGTCATACTTGGGCAGGGGGACTGGGGCAGAGGAAGGGGAAGGAGAACGGGGGCTTCCCTTTGCCAGTAGGATTTGGGTTGTGGAACAATACTGACACAGGGAAGGACGGAGCGCAGGAGCCAGAAGGCCTGAACACAGGGAACCTCTGACCATTTTCCATTGCGTTTGCAGAAGTTATCCAAATCAGTGAGGATGTTAAAATAAAAAGTTCCCTCTGGGAGGCCACTCGGACCCATTATCCAGTTTATACAGAGGCCAGGCCACAGTACAGAAATGGACTAGGTGTTTGCGTCGAATGTCCTGGGTTAATCCCAATTTGTTGAGATTACTAAGAAGACAGCCCAGAGGCGTCTTAGAATTAGATTTGGAGGGTTGGTTACCCACGTCAATCTAAATTTCCAGGGCCTGTCTGAACCTGAAAAGGCATCCCAACTCAGGCAAAGACCGGCCAGGCAGAGTGAAGGTCAGGATAAACAGGACATCCCAAGGATTTATAGCTGACCGATATGGAGGGTTTTCCCTAGCACAGCTGTAACTTCTGATAGGGAGGCCCAGAGGGGGATACAGAGACCGACACAGGGCCGGGGGGGGGGGGGGGC
>NW_007258691.1:2859-47156 GCF_000164805.1 Carlito syrichta
GGCGAGGTCCCATGGTCCAGAAAGATGGGCCAGGGGAGTCATGCCCAAGGAGGGGCAGGCTCTGGTTTTTTAAGGGTGCTGTATTCGGGGAGGGTGTTGGGGGCAGCAGTGAAGTGGGGAGACAAAGCATCGCATCTAGCATGGGCTGGAAAGTTTCTGTCTGGCCCTTGTCGGCAGCTGCCGGCAGGTTCCAGGAAGCTTTAAGCGAGGTATGTGATTGTGGGTTTGGGGTGGAGGGGCCCATAGGGGATCGGTGGGTGGAGGGGCAGATGGGAGAAGGTGAGTGCTGCTTCCCTCTGAGACTAACAAATATGATGCATGAAGTTTATTGATATGCATATGTTGAGCCATCCTTGTATTCCTGGAATAAATCCAACTTGATCATGATGTATTACCTTTTTTAGTGTTGTTGGATTTAGTTTGATAGTATTTTATTGAGAATATTTGCAACTATGTTCATCGGAGATATTGACCTATAGTTTTCTTTTGTTGTTGTGTTCTTGTGTGGTTTTGGTATTAGGATGATGCTGGCATCAAGGAATAAGTTAGAAAGAATTCCTTCTGCTTCAATGTTTTGGAATAGTTTAATGAAAATTGGTATTAATTTTTCTTTAAACATTCACTAGAATTTAATGGTGAAACCATCTGGTACTGGACTTTCCTTTGTTGGGAGACATTTTATTAATGATATTAATGAATCAGGCCTGTTATTTGTGACTGGCCTTTTCAGGTTTTCCATTTCTTCTTGACTCAATCTTAGTATGTTGTATATGTCCAGGAATTTATCCATTTCCTCTAGGACTTTTTAGTTTATTGATGTATAGTTAATAGTTTTTAATGAACCTTTGTATTTCTGTGACATCGGTTACGATGTCTACTTTTTTGTTTAGGATTTATTTATTTACATCTTCTCTTTTTTTTCTTAGTCTAGCTAAGGGTTTGTCAATTTTGTAATATTTTCCAAAAAAATCAACTTTTTGTTTTGTTGATCTTTTGTAATTGTTTTTGGCTCAATTTCATTTATTTCTGCTTTGATCTTTATTATCTCTTTCCTTCTACAAACTTAGTGTTTGGTTTGTTCTTCTTTTTCTAATTTATTTAAATTCATTGTTAAGTTGTTCATTTGAAATCTTTCTAGTTTTTTTATGTTAGCATTTATTGCTATATACTTGCCTTTTAATACTGCTTTTGCTTTGCCCTATAAGTTTTGGTATGTTGTGTTTCTATTTTCATTTGTTCCTAGAAACTTAAAAATTTCATTCTTAATTTCTTTTCATTCATTGGTTGGTCAGGAGCATGTTGTTTAATATCCATGTATTTGCATAGTTTTGAATGTTTCTCTTGCTATGTATGTCTAGTTTTATTCCATTCTGGTCAAGTAAAATACTTGACATGATTTTAATTTTTTAAAAATTGAGACCTGTTTTGTATCCTAACATATGGTCAATTCTGGAGAATATTTCATGTGCTAAAGAAAAGAATGTGCATTCTGCAGTCATTGAGTGAAATGTTCTGTAAATGTCTGTTAGGTCCATTTGGTCTATGGTGCAGTTTAAATTCATTGTTTCTTTGTTGATCTTCTGCCAGATAATTTGTCCAGTGCTAAGAGTGGGGTAGTAAAGTACCCAACTATTATTGTATAGGAGTCTATCTCTTCCTTGAGGTTTAATATTTGCTTCATATATGTGCTTCGGTGGTGGGTGCATATATATTTATAATTGTTATATTCTTTTGGTGAATTGATCTCTTTATTATTATATAATATTCTTTTTTGTCTCTTTTTCTAAAACTTTTGACTTGAAGTCTGTTTTGTCTAATATAGTACAGCTATTCCTGCTCACTTTTGGTTTCCATTTCCATGGAAATATTTTTTTTCAATCCCTTTACTTTCAGTCTATATGTGTCTATAGGTGAGATAAGTTTCTTGTAGGCAATCTATAATTGGATCTTTTAAAAAATTCATTCAGCCAGTCTATATCTTTTAAATGGAGAATTTGGTTACATTCAAATTACTATTGATAGGTAAGGACTTATACCTGCCATTTTATTGATTGTTTTCTGGTTGTTTTGAATAGCCTTTATTCCTTACTTTCTTATTTTTGTGGTTCTGTGGTTTTCTGTAGTGATAAAGTTTGATTCCTTTATCTTTCTCTTGTGTATATTAGCTCTACAGGTGAGTTTTATTTATTTTTAATTTTTTTATTTGAGTTGGAGTCTCTCTGTTGCCCAGACTGGAGTGCAGTGGCTGCTCCCAGCCACCACAGCCTCAACTTGCTGGGCTCCGGCGATCCTTCTGCCTCAGCCTTCCAAGTAGCTGGAACTACAGGCGTGCGTGTTACCACACCTGGCTAATTTTCGATTTATTGTAAAGATGAGGTCTCGCCAAGTTGCCCAGGTGGGTCTCAAACCCACGGGCTCAGACAATTCACTCACCTCAGCCTCCCAAGGTGCGAGATTACAGACTGAGCCACCGAGTCTGGTTTATAAGTGAGTTTTATAGATTTGTATGTTTCCTCGATGGTGGTTATTGTCTTTCATTTTCAAATGTAAGACTCCTTTGAGCATTTCTTGTAACATTGGTTTAATAGTGATAAATTCCCTTAGTTTTTGATTGCCAGTGAAAGATTATATTTCTCCTTCATTTCTGAAGAACAGTTTTGCTAGGTATAATATTTTTGGCTGGCAGGTTTTTTTTTTTTTTTCCTTTCAGCACTTTGAATATATCATCAAACCTGTGAGGTTTCTGCTGAGAAATCCACTGTTAGTCTAATGGAGGTAACATTACATGTACTTTTCTCTTGCCAGTTTTAGAATTCTTTCTTTGTCTTTGACTTCTGACAATTTGGCTATAATGTGCCTTGGAGAGAACCTGTTTGGGTTGAATTCATTTAGGGTTCTTTGAACTTCCTGGACCTAGATGTTCATCTCTCTCCCAAGACTTGAGAAGTTTTCTGCTAAATTTTTATTAAAATGTTTTCTCACCTTTTTCCTTCTCTTTCACTTCTGGAATGCTCATAATACGTTTTTTACTTAATGGTGTCCCACACATCCTGTAAGCTTCCTTCATTCTTTTTTCCCTTTCTTTTCTTGTCTACCTATTTTATTTCAAGACTTGTCTTCAAGTTCATAAAGTTTTCTCCTTGGTCTAATCTGTTGTTGAAGCTCTCAATTCTATTTTTATTTTATTTACTTAATTTTTCAGGTCTCGGATTGCCATTTGGTTCTTTTTTTGTGATATCTCTTTGTTGAATTTCTCATTTAAATCATGAATTGCTTTTCTAATTTTGTTTAATTATCTATCTATATATTCTCTCTCTCTCTCTCTCTCTCTCTCTCATAGTGACAGGGTCTAGCTATGTTGCCCAGTTGGTTGTGAACTCCTGGCCTCAAGTGATGCTCCTATCTTGACCTCCCAAAGCAGGATTAAAAGCATGAGCCACCATGATGCCTGGCCATATCTGTAATCTCTTGTATCTCACTGAATTTCCTTAAGATTATTGTTTTAAATTCTTTTTCTGATATTTCATATATTTCCTTAAGATTTGTGTCTGTTATTGGAGAATTATTGTTTTCCTTTAGAAGATTTCTTCTTTCTTTTTTTTTTGCTTTTTCAAGTTTATGTGTCTCTTTATTTATTACTACACACCTGATAGAAAAGTTGCCTCTTCCAATTTTATGAAGATTTCATAGAGAAAGACTTACTCATATGAATGGGTCTTGAGGATTCAAGTCAGTGGGGTGCACTGGATCTAGGTGGATTCAATAATATAGTCTTCATTTAGTTTCTTCAGCTGTAATCCACATTAGTGACATTTTTGAGTGCCACAGTTGCTTAGGCTGAGTTTGCAGCAGCAGTGATGTGACTTTGCCAGGAGCGGGCTCACTAGGCTGTTTCTCAGGTTGGAGGAGTATGTATGCATATGGTGGGTTGGCCAACTTGGGGTCTGGTTCACTTGAGTCGGGACCATTGTGCTGTCTTCTGGCCAAGAGCATAGGCGTGTGGTTGCTCAGCTGGCCTGGAGGTATGCCTGCCAGTGGTAGCCCACAGGGCTGTTTCTCAGGCTCAGGATGCAGATGCATAGCTGCTTAGCCAATCTGGGGTCAAGTCTGCTTGGGGCATCCCATTGTGCTGTTTTTAGGGAGGAAGTCACATGGTTTATCAGCTGACCTGCATATATGCCTGCCAGGAGCAATTCACAGAATTGTTTTTTAAGCCTAGGATACTAGCACACAGTTGCTCAGCTGGCCATATGTTCACAGGGATGGTCCATAAGGCTTGGGATGTGGGCACATTTCTTGCTCATCTGGCCTGGGAGCATGCCTACGGGGGGGAGGGTGGGTATGGCCATGGAGGTGGGGGCTGCTGTTTCTCAGATTCAGGACACAGGCACAGGACTGCTCTGATGCTTCAGGGGCATGCCAGGCAGGAATGGCCGATGGAACTATTTCTCAGGCCAGTGTGTGGGCTCACAACTGCTCATCTGGCCTGGGGGCATACTGATCAGGAGTGGCGCATGGGGCTGTTGCTCAGGTCCAGATCATGGACTCAGAGCTGCTTCATTAGCTCAGTGATGTGCCCACTAGGGGCAGCCTAGGAGACTGCTTCTCAGGCTATGATTGTGGGTACAAGTCTGTTGGGTAGGCTAGGGATGTGTCTGCAGTAGGGGCAGGGGCACATAGCTGTAGGGGCATATCAGCTGCTTGGAGTCTCTGGGACCTCTCTTGCTTAGAGAAGGGTATGCAGTGATTCAGCTAGCTCGAGAGCAGGTTCACTTTGGCAGGTCTGGCAAACTGTTCCTCCCACTGTAAATGAGGGCACAAAGGTTAGTTTCCCTGCTGTGTAGGATCAGAGTCACAGTCAATTCTGAGCCCAGGCTCCACACAGCTGGAGTTGTAAGCATTCAGTCACCCATATGGGCTTGGTGTAATGAAGAGAAGATAGAGTTCCAGTGCTAAAAGAGAGGCAATGGCTACTGGCCCCCAGAACAGGGTCCAATCCAGAGGTGGCTCTGGTCTCAAGATGGCACCATGATGTAGCAGCTTGGTCACAGGGGATTGGTGAGGGTTGGGGAATGCACACCTGTGCTCCTAATCAGAGGCAATGCAGCTGCATGAATTCCATGCAACTCCGCAAACTGGGCTCAGGGCAGGCAAGGACTAGGATTCTCCTGTGGAAAGGATGGTAGGTGTTTGCAGTGGCAAAGGGGTCTAGTGGGGATCTTCTGCTTACCTTTTTACTGAAACAGAAAATCCCTCCTGATTCCAGGCAGATTAAATCCAGGCAGTGGAGACAGGGCTGCAGAGACCTGGTATCTCCATGCTGCCCTCCTTGGCTTCCAATAACTACAGGTCTGTCTCTGCTCTTCTGCTGCACTCCAGAGCTCTCCCTTCAACACTATAGTCAAATCTTAGCTGTTTATCCATTGCTTTGGTCCTTTCTTATTAGGGGGACAAGCACCAGGCATCTCTAGTAGGTCTTCTTGCTCCCCTTTGGTTTCTTGATGGCACTTATTTCTTCTAACAGGAATTAATATCACTGTACTTTGGACACCCTTTTCTCTATTGAATCTATATTTGTTTCTAAGTTATTTTAAAAATAACATTTAATACACCTAAATAAACACTATCTTTTCCAGTAAATGTGGATAGTAAAGACTGTTCCCACATTCCTATCATTTCTTTCTACTGAATTTTTATTGTATTCATAAATACAGGTATACCATGGTGGGGTTTTTTGTTTGTTTTTTCTCATAAAAATCTTAAGCTGTTGTAAACAGTTGAGTCTCCTGCAAAAGAAACAAGACAAACATAGATATCCTTTGTATTCTTACAGTACAATCTCTCAGTAATTCATTATCAAATGTATATTGAACACTTAAAATGCTTGTTATTGTTTCTTGAAATCTTGTCATGTTTAACTTTGCATTCCCTGAACTATTGTGTATTTTGAATGTATTTGCAACAGCAAGAAAAATTATTCTATCTTCTTAATGTAATTTAGTAACTATATAAATAAAATGGTTTAATTGAGAATTTAAAGCACTAAACAAAATATGAGGAAATTTCCAAAGCAAAAAAAATGAAACGATAGCATATTGCCATCCTTGGTGAAAGTATTATCTGTGAATATGTTTAATGCAAATTAAAGTACCCTACTGAGTAAGATAACCCATCTAAGTTCAACTTAAAAACTGTTTTTTCAAATACTTGAGACTTAAGAAATTCCCAAATGCTTTTAGTCAAGCATTACTATTAACTTTTGAACTCGAGCACATTTTTAAGGAAATGTAATCCACGTTTCAAATTCATTTTCACTCTATCCATCAAGATATGCATTGTAAGCTCTTCTGATTCCTATGAGGTCTTTTACTGATAATAGAAATCTCATCAAGAAATGACCTTTTCTAATGTTAAGAAGAGCCCTATACCCAGATTGCCATAATGATGACCTTACTGACTTTTGAAGCAAAATAGTCTTTTGGGGGGTTTAGTCATACTCCTTTCCTTCCATCTAGATTCAGTAAAAAGTTAAATACAAATAAAAACAACATGACATGGAATCAGTTTGTTGTGGGGAAGGTTTGTGCAGGGAGATGTGAGTAGGCCACTGTACTCATCCACTTTAGATAAGGCTGACTTGGAATACCACTATGATAAAATAATGAAGAGATACAATAAGTGAGTCAAAGAGTCTAAGAAGATTCCCTTTCTCTTTTCTAATCCATATTCTATGTCCCTACCATGCCACCTTCTTGAGCAGAAGCTTGAAATAATTGTTTGATTTTCTTCTAATCTTTTTTTCTTCTTTTAATTTTAGATTCAAGGACTGTATGCGCAGGTTTGTTACATGGGTATATTCATGATGGTGAAGTTTGGGCTTCATTAGAAGTTGAACCCATCACCCAAATAGTGAGCATGGTACCAGTAGGTAGTCTTTCAATCATTGCCCCCTCTCCTTCTCTCCCTCCCTTGCTCCCTCCCCACTTTAGGAGTCCGCAGTGTTTGTCGTTCCCACCTTTATGTCCATGTATACCCAGTGTTTAGCTCTTACTTATAAGTGAGAACATGCAGCATTTGGTTTTGTGTTTCTATGTTAGTTTGCTTAGGATAATGGTCTCCATTTGCATCCATGTTGTTGCAAAGAATATGATTTCATTTTTTTCTTATGACTGCCTAGTATTCCATGGTTTATATCTAGCATGTTTTCTTTATCCACTTCACCATTGATGGGTACCTAGGTTGGTTTCATGTTTTTGCTTTTGTGAATAGTGCTGCAATAAACTTATAAATGCAGATGTCTTTTTGGTAAACAATTTCTTTTTCTTTGGGTAGATACTCAGTGGTGGGATTGCTGGGTCAAGTGGTAATTCTTTAGTTGTCTCAGAAATCACCAAACTGTTATCCACAGGGGCTGAGACACCTGAAACAATTTATGTTAGCATTGTGTTCCTTCATGTTTCTACCTTCTATCAATTTCCTTCAAACAGAAGGAACTGATATTCTGAAGACTGATGAGGGTCCAGAGACACAGAAAAGTACAAGGGGGAGCATGATGGGGAGGTCCAGAGTGAATGGGCCAGTATCATAAGAGTAGTAGAGCCCTCAGCTGCCTGTGCCCTGGTCTCCCATTGTAGGGCTCAGTGCATGGCACCAGCCCAGGAGGAGGGGCAGGGTTGCCACCTTTGGAGGCCAGCTGACCAAGGTAGAGAAATCCGGGCAATAACAAATCTGGCCAAGGCTAGCCCCTACAGTCAGTGTAGGCCTTTCCTGGTCAGAGCTTTCACAGATAAATAGCCTTCCCAAAATACTTCTTTGACCTTGGACAAAGAAGGCTTCCGAGAGCCTTCCACTACCCTTGGATGAAGTTCCCAGCTGGGCAAGCAGAAGCTCCAGGCATTACATATAGTCTCCACCCCTGGGTATCTCAACCAGGCCTAAGGTGGGACAGAAATAGCCCTTGGAACCTGAAGAGATTCCCCAGACCCTGGCGTAGGACTCAAGGTACCTTGTTTAGGTTTACAATAGCCTCAGCTTTTAGGGCTCTGGCTTAAATAACTTAGCTATCTAAAAACTCCCACACTCACATACCTCATGGGATACCTGCTGAGAGTGTGTTGGGGATACATGGTGGGGAAGGTGAAGTCCCAGGGCCAGAGATAGAGTGGCGCATCCTAGCCACAGCAGCTAAGAACAGAAGCAGTCAGCACGAAGGTTCTGAGTCAATATCCTTGCAATATCACTATGGGTCCTGAAGCTCCTCTATCCCCAGTGCCTAGCACAGTGCTAGGCACAGAGCAAGTGTTCAACACAGTACAGTTTGATGATTGAAAGAACAAATGAATCAACAAATGAAGAGCAAGACGCAAGCCTGCCCAGCACCTGACCTGGTAGACAAGGTACACACCATTACTGTAGTCCTGAGCTGGTGACAGAATCACATCTTTCTGTGGACTTTACCATTGTGTGTGACTTTTCACTCGTGGTTAGGGTAACAGCCCTTATTTAATTAGGAAAGTTAATTGTCTTGTGATGCAGCATAAAAGTTTGAAAACTCACAGAGACTGCCACAAATAAATTATGTCTCAAGCTCAGCATTGAAAATGAGGCAGAATGTTAACCTGGTGTTAACCTGGGAAGACATGCATGGTGTTTTTCAAACATTTGATATACTGAAGAAAACAAAAAGTTAGGAAACTGATGAGAAATTGGGTTTTTGTTGTTGTTGTTATTGTTTTTAATAAATGAGCTTCATTACAGTTATTTATAAAAGTAGAGACATGCAGGTGTGAGGCCTCCGGGGGGGAGTGGTTTGGAGCACGGGCTTCAGGAACCAGAAGCCCAGATTACAGACTAACCCTCTGCACCTCAGTGTCCTCTTCCACAATAATGGCTGATTCATTGCATATCTGAGAATTAAATAAGAGAAAAATCCAACAATATTACTCCTAAAAGCTCTTAGTACTCTTACCCCTAAATTCAATCAATATTCACATCATAGGCTCAAGTTATCATGGACATATAATTATATATGGATTTTTATCTGTAGAAAAATATCAGGGAAAAAGATGATGTATACCTCACACCCCGCAAGTCCCTCGGGTTACCCATACAAGGACAGGCCTGGGTGAGGAGTGGACCTAGTAAAGACTTCTCCCAGAGCAGTTACACCTGCTGTGTCACCTGATTCTTTACCAAACTAAAGATGGGAGCTGAAGAAAAATAAATTAACTGCCAATTTATCTATATCCAGTGATTTTCAGACATAATTCCTAGTGTCTGAGTATTTTGCTCCTCTGAAGCTGATATCACCTGAAATACTTTACATATAAAACAAGGTTGGGCATGGTGACTCATGGCTGTAATCAAGGCCAAGGCAGAAAGAAGGATTGCTTGAGCCCAGGAGTTCAAGACCAGCCTAGGAAACATAGTGAGACCTTCCCTCTACAAAAATAAAAATAAAAAAGTTAACCTGGCATGGTGGCACACGCCTATAGTCCTAGCTACTTGGGAGGCTGAGGCAGGAGGATTGACTGAGTCCAAGAAGTCGAGGCTGCAGTGAGCTGTGATCTGTGCCACTGCACTCCAGCCTGGGAGACAGAGACCTTCACTCAAAAAAATAAACAAAAACACGAAACTTAGTTGGTCATTTTATCCCTTAAAAGGCTAGTCCACTGTGATGATAACTTTATGACAATTGACAGGTTAATTGAATCTATTATAATAGCACAACCCAATTCTAATCCATTCCCTGGTGGGAAAAAAAATTGTAATGAAAGCAATTTTTTTCCAGTTATGAACATATAATGTTGACTGCAAAAATTCAGAAAATAGAAAAAAAAAGCTAAAGAAAGTCAATGAAATTTTTCATTGTTGTTGTTTTGTTTTGAAGAGGAGTCTCACTCTGTCACCCAGGTTGGAGTACAGTAACAAGCTCATAGCCACCCCAGCATCGACCTGTTGGGCTCCAGCGATCCTTCCACTTCAGCCTTCCAAGTAGCCGGAACTGCAGGCGCGTACTACTACTCCTGGCTAATTTTTCTTTGATTTATTGTAGAGACGAGGTCTCACCAAATTGCCTGGGTTGATCTCGAACCTGCGGGCTCAGGCAATCCATGCGCCTCAGCCTCCCAAAGTGCTGGGATTATAAGCTGAGCCACCGAGCCTGGCCCACTACTAGAAATTTTATGGCCATTGCTTTGCTAAGCTCTGGTCTGACCATGTGGTCTTTGAGTTTTGGCTGCCAGGTTTTCCTAAGCTTTGTCCCCCTCCCCTATCTTGGGGAGGCGAATCCTCTCTCTCTCTATCCAATTTGCTTTCTAAATAAGCTATATTTTCCAATCAAAAAAAAAAAAGAAGGAAAGAAATTTTATGTATTTCCTTCCAGTAGTTTCTCTATATTGGAAGACATTTAACCTCTGGGGCAGACCTAGAGGTTTCAAAGACGCTTCACTTTTTAATCATGATGGTGAAAATTTAGGTATGAAAAATGTAAAATAGTTAAGAAGTACAATTAACAACAGTGTTCGATTATAGCTGCCTTTGCTACAAAATTTTATCAGGTTCTTTTAAATGGAATATTTTTATTAAAACACTAGAAACAACAGAATTTTTATCTGACATTTTCTTAATTTAATGTGTAAAGAAATGTCAGATTTCTCTCTTTGAGAAACATTTATCTTATACTGTTTTATTGGATACAAGATGTTGTATCTAGATTGATATCTTTCTTTAAAAGAATATTCTTTTGCCATTCTTTCCTGCCTGTGGCACTCTCTTTGACTCTAAAACTAAATATAATAATTCCAAAAATGTTAATATTCTTCAATAAGCTTGAATTATAGAAAAATGTTTATATCATATGATATAATATTATTCATTGTTAATTAGTTTGCACTCTAGACAACAGTTTGGCAAACTTTTTCTGTAAAAGGCCAGGTAGGAAATATTTCTGAACAGAAACAGGTCACATGGTCTCTGTAGCAACCTCTCAACTCTGCCACTGTGAAAGCAGCTATAGGTCATGTGTAAGTGGAAGGCCATGACTATATTCCAATAATACTTTGTTTAAACAAGCAGTGAGTCAGACTTGGCCCATGGATAGTAGTAGTTTATCAACACTTGCTCTAGGCCCTCCATTTTTTTCCAGATGCCACATTCACTGGGAGTTTTAAGCTAGATGGCATTTAAGGGTTTCTGACCCTCCACTTGAGACTTCCAGTAAACATGGCTGACGAAACACATGTTTATCTCCACTATCAACAAAATCCCACTTAAATGATATTAAAGGAACTGAAAGGTATAAGCTTAGAAGAATGGGAGAGAGACAGCAGATAAAGGATATCAATACAATGTTTGGCAGAGTTAAAAAACAGATGCAAGAGTGTTTGCTGATTCAGCAGTAAGCTGTACCCAGGTAATACCATTTGTGGTCCAAGAGAGGTACTACATGAAAAGAATATTGTGCGGCTCTGGTCTTCTAGCCATCACTGGCGGGCAGCAAATAGCTGCTCAGAAAAGCTGGGTCCTAACCTAATGCAGTCACTGTCTGAGCTACCACACATAGTTCATTCTTAAAACTCGAAGTAATTGGTTTTTAGGGTGAGGGGGTGGTCCTGACTCTAACTGTAAACATTTTGGTATTCAGAGGGCTTTTGGAATGAGGAGAAGGGTGCCAACAATAACTAACAGTTTAACACCCATTGCATTCACTGCTATTAAGCTATTCTGAAATCTTTTCCCTCCAGCCTTCTTTCTAAGACCCAGGGGAAATATTTGCAGTCACTCACAATACCCAGTGATAAGGTTCTATCACATGAGATCAGAAAATGGGAAGACAAGAAATGCCAGAAAGGAGGCTTCTAAAATTCTGATTTGCATGTAAGGGTCTCTGTCCACAGAGAGAGGCCGGTAACTATGGTGCCTGGTGGGCTATGCGGTGTCACACTCCACTGCCCTGCTTGAGCCCAGCAGACAAAGGCAGTGTGCTAGGAAGCTGTGTGCCTGGTTGGGACAGAGGCAAACTTCAAGGATCACTGGGTTCATATATAACAGGCTTCACTAACTCTGAGCCAATAACTCATGTCTCTTTTTCCCAGGAGAGTATTTGAAAATTGATGAGAAAAAAAAGTGTGCATTGTTGACTAATCTTTTTTTAGAAATGGATACTTTTGTACTCTGTCCCTTCTTTTGTCCCACAGCAGATACTATTTATATTCAGGTCCTGTGTGCTCTATTCACAGGAAAAACATTCAGATATCTTGGGTTACTACTACCACCGTCACATGATAGTTTTTCTTTTAATTTGGCTTCCTTTTCACATAATAAATCTTCCTATCTTCTCCCTCTCTTTGTTGTTCTCCTCTCCTGTCTCAGTTTATTGGATCTGAATTTTTTTTTTTTTATCCCATGCACATTCCTTGCATTCTTTGTGTTGGTCTACTGTTTGAGAATGTCAAAGAAAAAACACCTCCCAATGTACCAGTGCCCACAGACTGGGCTTTTTGACAGCAGCTTTTCAGAGAGCATTTCACTGATTTTGGATTAATGAAAATAATGAAGAGTAAAAGAATAAGTGAATAAATGTATTAAATCCTGATGAAAAGTCTGTAGCATAGTGATCACTAGCTTCATTTTATGAATAACAAAATAGATTCAGAAAGTCAAATAACTGGTCCAAGGTAGTATAGCCTATAGATGGCAAAGTCAGGACTTGACCTTGGCCTCATGATATGGCCACTGCCTTTCTATCCCACACAGCCTTATCCAACTTGCCAGTCACAACTCCACCTCCATGCCTTTGCCCAGGCTGTTGCTTTTCTAGGTGTCATCCATTCCATTGATCTAGGCTCTCCATTTGTCAAGGCTAGACCAAGTCTTACCTCCTCTGCCCCAGGGGTTCCTAGTACTCTTCATTGGGCACTTGATCTTGGATTGCTCTTTTTTACTATCCATAGATTTCTAATATCTTTTTTTTAATGGTAAGATACATTTGGTATACACTACACTGAGGTCCTATGCACCCTGTACCAACCTATCTGACATAACCAAATCTCTTGGTATATACACATCACTCTCTTACGAATGTTTTCTTGAAACCTGGTGGTGACCAGGCAGACGGACTTAGTTCAGAATTGCCAACTGGATGACTCTTGTATAGATGATCTTAGGCTCGTGTTTCCTTCCTCCAGGGGAAAAATGTAAAAGTGCAATTTAATAATAAAATTTCCTAAAATTTTCTATGCCCCAAATCGGTTGCTGTTATGCATTTTGCAGAATTGCAAAGTAATTGGTAGCACATGGCATGGTACCTGCAGGGGATCATGGCTTGCCTGCCTTATTTGCCTCTGTAAACTTTTGATCAATCTCTTCTTGGTAGAGCCAAGTGTTTATTTATAACATATGGGCTTCCACCAACTCTGTGTGACCACAAAGTGACTGTATCATTGCCAGAAATCAGCTACATTAGCATCATACAAAATATATATGTGTGTGTGTATTTGATTTAAAATTCATATAAATTCCAAAATTGCTTTCATGTCTACAAACTGTGCTAACTCCCATGAAAATACCCCCAGATTTATTTCTGATCCTGTTGATATTGACTACCTTGTATCTTTACTTTTTGGGTATCTAACTTGTATTTGGTAGCTATTGAGAATACATGGTAGGAAAATGTCAAGTTCTTCCAAGTGAACTGCTCCCAGGAGTTTTTGTGATTGAATAAGTGCCACATCAAGTTCCTCTTCCCAAAGTTAGTGAGACTCATCACTGGTGTTGGAGAGTGCATTTTTTTTTCCAATGGATTCCCAAAATTCACTGGAGAAGTAGTAAAAGTATCAACAAAGTCATTTAAATATAAGTTCAATTTTAAGTTAGTTTCATAATTTATATTTTTGTTATTCCTACTTTGGGGGGATTATTGATTAATTTCCTAGAAATATTAGAAACAACATTAAAATTAATCCAAAAATAAGATTTGAGTCCTGTTTATAAAGATCACTCCTCATCCGTCTGGACAAGCAGGAGACTGGGAAAGTGATAGCAGATGTCAGTATTCTGATACATCTCCTTCAAAAATAATATGATAGTTTTATTCTTTTATTATTATTATTATTTTAGAGACAGAGTCTCAGTCTGTCACCCAGGTTGGAGTTCAGTGACTCTATCACTGCAGCCTCAAACTCTTGGTATCAAGCGATCCTTCCATCTTAGCCTCCCAAGTAGCTGACACTACATATGCATGCCACCATGCCTAGCTAGTTTTATTTTTAACTGTGGACATTATAAGGATAAAAAAAAATTTAGAAATATATAACCATTCCTCACAAGTTAAACAGAATTACCGATGACCCAGCACTTCTCAAGTTAAACAGTTAACCATTCCTCACAAGTTAAACAGAATTACCGATGACCACTGCACTTCTGCCTGGGTGAGAGGAGAACCTGACTCTATACCCTATACCCTAAAGAATTGAAAGCAAGCATTCAAACCAAAACATGTACATGAATGTTCAAAGCTGCACTATTCAAAATGACCAAAAGGTGGAAACAACCTAAATGTCCATCAATTAATGAATGGATAAATAAAATATAGTATATCCATAAAATGGAATATTATTTAGTCACACAAAAAAAATATCAATGCATAACATTGTTCAGCCTTGAAAATATCATGCTAAGTGAAGGAAACCAGACACAAAAAGTCACTTATTATATTATTCCTTTTATATAAAATATACAAAATAGACAAAGCCATGGAGACAATGTGGTTGCCAGGAGCTAGGGGAAGGAGAAATGAGGAGTAACTGTTTAATGGGTATGGAGTTCCATTTGAGGTGATGAAAAAATTCTACAACTAGAGAGTAGTGATGAATACACATCATGAAGGTACTTAATGCCACTGAACTGCACACTTAAAAATGGCTAAAATGGTAAATTTTATGTTATATGTATTTTACCACAATATAAAAATTTTAATATATGATCACACATTCTGTTACAAACTCCATACTTAATACTCAGCAGATCCTCCACAAACACTGTAAACATAACTATAGAGGGTCTGGGTTAATTCTTCTGTGCTAATAATAGCAACTAGCATTACGTGCTGGTCAACATATTCAATGATTTATTCTGCCCTGTAAAGTAGGTGCTGTTATCCCCAAGTGGCAAAAGTGCAAAGTGAAATATAGAAAACATTTGCCCAAGGTCACAGAACTGGCAGATGGCATACCTGAAATTTGTTTGTTGTTATTATTGTCATTTTTGTTTTTGTTTTGAGTCAGGTTCTCCTCTCACCCAGGCAGAAGTGCAGTGGCATGATCATAGCTTACTGCAGCCTCGACCTCCTGGGCTCAGGCAATCCTTCTGTGTCAGTCTCCTGAGTAGCTGGGCCTACAGGTGTGCACCACCATGCCCGGCTAATTTTTTTTATTTTTTGAATAGACGAGGTCTTACTTTGTTGCCTAGGCTGGTCTCGAACTCCTGGGTTCATGCAATCCTCATAAAAGTGCTAGGATTACAGGCATGAGCTACTGTGCCCGGTCAAACCTGATATGTGAACCCCTGTGTTGTGAGCTGACCTTGTCCTGTGATTATAGAGCTGATGTGCAATAGCAAAGTGCTCTCAAGTTCTTAGAACAATGTTGATGAAGTTTCAGTTCTTTTTTTTTCTTTTTGAGTTGGAGTCTCACTCTTGTCGCCCAGGCTGGAGTACAGTGGCACCCTCATAGTCACTGCAGCCTCCACCTGCTGGGCTTAGGCGATCCTTCCACCTCAGCCTTCCAAGTACTTGGAACTACAGATGCACACCACCATGCCTGGCTAGTTTTTGTGATTTATTGTAGAGACGAGGTCTCACCAAGTTGCCCAGGCTGGTCTTGAACCCCCGGGCTCAGGCAATCCTCTCGCCTCAGCCTCCAAAAGTACTGGGATTACAGGTTGAGCCACCACGCCCAGTCAAGTTTCAGTTCTTAAAGAATAGACTGTTCTTATTCAAATCTGCAAGCACATTTCTATTTCCCTTATTTTTTATTTGCTTAATTACCACTGGACATACACATGACATAAAATAACTGTAGGAAGTGCAAGTCCCTCTCAGCACAAATCCATGTGCCATGCAAGGTTATTGCTTGTTCAGAGTTGCCCTCTGGCCCTCTGCAGTCGTCTTCTGTTGGAACAAGAGTTACATCCAATTTCTCTCTCATTCCTAGGACTAGACTTAGTAAGCAAAGTGAGATCTGGCTGAGTCCTAAGGCAAAGTCTTAGACACAGGACATGTGGATGGGGTGTGTGTGTGTGTGTGTGTGTGTGTGTGTGTGTGTAAGAAGTAAAGACTCTCCAGCACAGGGAGGAGGATAAGAAGTGACAGTTGAGGAGAAAATAACTAGAAGAGAATGTCAGCCTCCTCGGAGATCACCACACAATCCCAAATCATGCTGCCCTGGGGTGTGGTTCACTTGCATTGGATGTACAGAGCCTCTGTATTGCTCAACTCCTGAGGGCACCATTTATACTGTGGCCTGTGGGATAACACCCTCTTACCCCTATGGATGCAATGGAAAGCCTGCATGGCTGTTAGGAGTAACTCTGCAGGTGAAGTCGAGAGTCATATCTAAAAGGATGAAGTTTGCATGGCAGTAAAAGCTCTCAGACAGACGTAATTCTTGGCTGCAAATAGATGCCAAGGTCATGTTTCCAGCAAGGTCTGTCCAGGTGTACACAGGGAGATTCATGCACAGGACCAGTCTCCAGATAAGAGGGCACTGACAGCTACTAGACAGAATTCAGAGCTGGTTCCCCTTCTAATGGAGAGATAAGGTGGGTCCCACCAGCAGGGAGAGAGTGAGGACCCATGGCTTACTGTTCATGTATCGCCAGACCATTAACATGCTGGTCTCAGAGCTCCTGGTTAACTGGCATGTCTGCCTCCTTTGGTTCTGGATGTGCTGAGTCAAGGGTTGCCACGGAATACTGTTGTTCTTGATCGGTGACCAGGGCTGGCATGGGCAAGAGCAGGCTCCATGAACCCTACATCTTCAGCACATGGCCTTGTCAGACTCTTTATACATGCTTATAGAAATAGAGTACTTGAGGCCAGGCACGGTGGCTCATGCCTGTAATCCCAGCACCTTGGGAGGCCAAGGCAGGAGGATCACTTGAGCCCAGGAGTTGGAGGTCAGCATGGGCAACATAGCAAGTCCCTGCCTCTATTTAAGATAAATTTATTCATGTAAAAATAAAGAAATTTAGTAGTTGAGCTATCTCTTGCCTTTCTGCTCTCCAAATCATAGAAAAGACCTTTCATTGTTTATCCTGTTTCCTGCCACTTCTATCAATCCAGAAGGCCAGATGGGACTCAATATTAATGGGGTGTTTTCTTACAGAATTTTCTCACATAGTAAAATACCAGATACTATATGGTTGTTCATATAGTTGTATGTTCATGATGTGGAAGACCCTCTCCTGAGGGTACCAACCCAATGATTTTTTAAAGAGATTTCCTTTAAGCAAGAAGTCATCCCACAGTGCAGATGAGTTTCAAATATTTCAACATTTTCAAGCAGGCTCTGAGTCATAAATGCCTTCATCTTGATTTTCTGATTCCCAGATTCCCCTTCACAAGAGAAGGATCTCAGGGAAGTGGAAAAATTGACAATAGAGGCCTTGCTAATGTGAAAACATTGTATTTAATTTCAAAATGAAGTCATTATTATCTAAAGACACGGGCATGGTCTTGAATGGTGAGCTTCACCAGGTTTTCAAGTGTTTTGGATCTCAAGATTTTAAAGAAGAGGAACTTTCTGAGCTGGTCCCATTGCAACCTTGCCTAATAGGAGAGAGACCACCAGTCAAACTCCCTTCCAACTCTGAGCTCCTGGCATCAGATTTCCTCCACAAATTTCTGAGATGCCAGATTTTCTGGGGACACCAAGGACATTCCTACAGCCTTTGTTGAATGAACACTGTCTTCTTACTCTAAAGTTCATGCTACACCATGAACCATCAAGAAATAGCCAATTGTGGCAGGGACAATTCAACTCCACTTACTTTCACTTTAGTTCTTCAATTGATCTTTCCATTTTTTTCTATAGGACAAAATATAACCAGCTGCTTCAAATTTACAGCTAGAAGGTTGAGTTTCTGGAAGGCGAATAACAATGCAACTCCATTTTATGACTTCTCTGGGTAGCAGTAAGAAAATGAAGATAGAAACAATTAACCAGAAACAATAAAAAAAAGTCAACTCTATTTAATGTTAATTATGATGACTGATGTAATCATTACTTCAACTCACATAAAAACGAAATAAGTTGCACATAAATACAACTTGAAAGAAGCACTGGATGAATCTAAGACTTTCTTTTTTTTTTTTGAGTTGGAGTCTCACTCTGTCGCCCAGACTGGAGTGCAGTGGCTGCTCCTGACCACCGCGGCCTCGACCTGCTGGGCTCCGGCGATCCTTCCGCCTCAGCCTTCCAAGTAGCCGGAATTACAGGCATGCGCTACCACACCCGGCTGATTTTTTGATTTATTGTAGAGATGAGGTCTCGCTGCCCAGGCGGGTCTCAAACCCGCGGGCTCAGGCAATCCACTCACCTCAGCCTCCCAAAGGTGCGGGATTACAGGCTGAGCCACCGAGCCCGGCTGAAACTAAGACTTTCAAAGATATGTTGACTTCTGTCATGTGAATGTCAATTTGTAGAAAAATAACTTTCTATAGTAAAAGCAACTATAGTTGTTTTGGTTTCCAAGGCTGTTTCTTTGATTCCTGTTTCCTTCAGTTCAGGTGGTTCCCACTGTGGAACAGTACCTTGAACTGGGATTTCCTGGGTCAATCAACCAGATTTCCCTCGAGAGAAGTCTGGGTACGCATGGGGAGTGACATATAACTAACTCAATTATACTATAAAGATCAAAACTGCAATTAAAACCCAAAATAAATTATCAACAAATCTCTAAATACAGTATAAATGAAAGTGACATATTATAATAAGATTTAAATAATTGAAAATACTTGGGTATAAATTAAATTCCTCCTAGCCGGGCTCGGTGGCTCAGCCTGTAATCCCGCATCTTGGGAGGCTGAGGTGAGTGGATTGCCTGAGCCCGCGGGTTCGAGACCTGCCTGGGCAACTTGGTGAGACCTCATCTCTACAATAAATCAAAAAAATTAGCCGGGCGTGGTAGCGCGCACCTGTAATTCCAGTTACTTGAAAGGCTGAGGTGGAAGAATAGCCGGAGCCCCAGCAGGTCGAGGCTGCAGTGGCCGGGAATGGCCACTGCACTCCAGTCTGGGTGACAGAGTGAGACTCCAACTCAAAAAAAAAAAAAAATTAAATCCCTCTTTGACTTAAGACTTTTTTTGTTCAGGGTCTCACTCTGTCACCCATACTGGAATGCAGTGGCATGAAAATGGATCACTGCAGTCTCAACCTCCAAGGCTGGGGCGATTCTTCCGCCTCCGTCCCCAAGTAGCTGGGGCTACATACAAGCATGTACCACCACATCCAGATAATTTTATTTTTTGTAAACATGAGGTCTTGCTATGTTGTCCATGCTAGCTTTGAACTCCTGGACTCAAGCAATCCTCCTGCCTCAGCCTCCCAAGGTGCTGGGATTACAGGTGTGAGCCACTGTACCCGGCTGACTTAAACTATTAATTGCTGCTTCATCTAAGCATAACCTGTGTAGGTAGCAGAGTACAGTGGGCACTAAAGTCAGACAGCTTGGGCTTGCCTGGATTGGCCAATTACTAGCTGGTAATTGTGACCTTGTATAAATTATTTAACATCTTTGAGCCTCAGATTCTTCCTCGAAACTGAAAGTATTTACTTCTTTGGTGTGAGTATTAAGTAGTAATACACACACAAAGCTCTTACAACAGTGCCCATGCATACAAACCAATCAATTTATGTTAGCTATTTTTTCCACCTTAATATGCTACAAAAAGTATGTCTTCCTCTTGCAATGCTTTGAACATAGCAAAATATCAAGTCTTTTGTAGAGCTTTCTGGTGGCATTCTTGCCACATCTCTATGATTCTGGCCTTCAAAACAGCATAAGTATCAAAAGCCTCACTTGCACATGGGTTCGAGTCCTAGAACTTTGGAGAGAACAAGTGATGGCTTCAAGTAGATCTTCTTGATAGTTCTTCTACTTCTGTCCTGTCCCCAGAGAAACTTATTTCAGTTGTACAGAATTTGATTTTAACCTGTACTTCAGTATTACCTCTGCAGTAAGTTCAACTTAAAACAATCAATTAAGCCAGGCACGGTGGCTCACACCTATAATCCCTGCACTTTGGGAGGCTGAGGCAGGAGAACTGCTTGAGCCCAGAAGTTCTAGACCAGCCTAGGAAACATAGTGAGATCTCATCTCTACAAAAAAATCAAAATAATTAGCCAGTGTGGTGGCATGCACCTGCAGTCCCAACTAAATGGGAGGATTGCCTGAGCCCAACAGGCCAAGGTTGCGGTGAGCCATGATCATGCCACTGTACTCCAGTCTAGTTGACAGAGTGAGACCCTGTCTCAAAAAAAAAGTGCAGCCGGGTTCAGTGGCTCAGCCTGTAATCCCGCGCCTTTGGGAGGCTGAGGTGAGTGGATTGCCTGAGCCCGCAGGTTCGAGACCCACCTGGGCAGCGAGACCTCATCTCTACAATAAATCAAAAAATCAGCCGGGCGTGGTAGCGCATGCCTGTAATTCCAGCAGCCCAGCAGGCGAGGCTGTGGTGGCCAGGAGCGGCCACTGCACTCCAGTCTGGGCGACCGAGTGAGACTCCAACTCAAAAAAAAAGTGCATAGGTAATACATGAATTAAACCAATAAGACAGAATTAAAATAATACAGAAGTATATGAAGTAAAAAGTGCATGCTTCCTACTCCCACTTCCACTTCTCATTCCAGACCATTCAACATTTGGTCTATGGTTTTACAGACCTTTTTTCCATGTTTTTGTATAAATACATGTGTTCATATACAAATATATAATTTTGAGGGATTTTTCCCCCAAAATTAGGTCAAAGAATGGGACTTTGTATGCCTATGGTTAGTATATTTCTGAATATATATAATTACTAAAGTTGTGTTATTAAAGCAATCACTTACTAAAGAACTTTATTTCACTCTCTGGATGATTCAGAACAAAAGCTGTCATGTGTGTGACAAGTGGCTGGAAATTGTGCCAGAAGGGAAGAAGTTAGCACAGTACTTTTGCTCTGGGTGGAGACATTTTTCACATATGCATGTAATGTGGCCTGTAAGCTAGCTGCTGCAATGGACTGTGCATTTCTCCACTGATAGTGTTGTAAATAGAACTTAGTAAAAACCAGACAAAGTCCTTTTTCCATCACCTCCTGCCTCAGATTCTTCACCTAATGAGAAATTTGTTAGTTTTTCCTTAAAGTCCAAATCAGTTCAACAACTCATATTACTGAGCATCTTGTGCAGAACTGAGTCTTCAAAACACCAAAGTGTCTACTCTTTAAGAATTATTGATATCATTTCAGATAGTCATTTCAGAAATTCATCTTTGCTTTTAAGAATCTAGTTTTGTTATACTTTAAAATGCCTTTTCTATTTCCTACATCAAAGTTATGAGATAATTGTCACTCTGTTCAAAACTTCTAAACTTTAACTTGGGGGTGAGGGGAAGTACAGTTTTTGTCCAAGATAATAATATGTTTTTGCAAAAAATATGGAATTAAAGTTTGAGCCAGGCATGGTGGCATAGGCCTGTAGTCTCAGCTACTCAGGAGGCTGAGGCAGGAAGATCACTTGAGGACAGGAGTTTGAGGCCACATTGAGCTATGATCACACCGCTGCATTCCAGCCTGGGCAACAAAGCAAGACCCCATCTCTTAAATAAATAAACAAAATTTTAAAATAAAATAAAAAATAAATTTTAAAAAGTTTAAAATGTGGTCCACACTGACTTGTGATGCCTTCTTCCATTTTTTCGGGCAAAAGCAAACGCATTTTAGAGTGAAACATTTGTTCTATTTTTTTTTCAAAAATTAAATTTATGATTGACTTTATTTTAACTACTTTGGGAAAGTTCTCATCAAACAAGTTAACAGTTACGTTTCTTCCTACTTTTTTCCTGTCCATTTAAGGCCATTTATACCATTGAATGACAGTATTATTCTTAGTAGCCAAAAGGTATAAACAACCCAAATGTCCATCAACAGATAAATGAGTAAACAAAACACTGTATATATACGTATATAAACACTGTATATATACTCATGTGTCAGAATTTCATTTCTTTATAATGCTGAATCACTTTCCATTGTATGTGTGTATATATATATGTATGTGTTGCACAACAATGTGAATTTACTTAATGGCACTGAATTGCAAACCTAAAAATGGTATAAATGATAAATTTCATATTTTAGATCATTCACTACCACAAAAAAAAATCCTTATCCTCATGGAGCCTACTATCTAGGAGAGGAAGATAATAAGTAAATAAAAATGTCAAAAATTTGTTTAAGTAGGTCAGCCTTTTATTTCATTTTGGTCTGCTCCCATTTTTCAGATAAGAAGTTAGAGGACAAAAAGGAAATATAGCACGGTCTACTAACTAAGACCGTGGTTGTCTGAATCCTAGATCAGTGATCTTTCTCTTGAATTATACTTCCTTTGGGGGGACTTCTATTACTTCTGTCTTACCTGAGCCATTCAATCATGTACTGGAAAAAGAAAAGACTCTGGTACTTGGGTTCAAATTTTAGCTCAACTGCTTCCTGGAAGTTTGATCTTGAGATTTCCTCTTCAGGAAAATGGAGATAACAAAGCCTACTTCATAAGGACTAAAGGTAATTTGTTACCTGTACAGATTGGTACCAAGTAAGGAGTCAATAGAAATTACCTCCCTTCCTAAATCCCTCAAAATTCCTTCTCTGAATTTCTTGTTTAGTTATAAACTATATTCAATGAATGAATACTTTCAATACAGCAATTTTAGCAAACATTCTTGTGTTTGTGTTTTTATAAATCATTCTAGAAACCTAGTTTAGATACTAAAAAGATTGGCTCGGTTGAACACCCTGGGAAGATAGCCAGATCCATTCATTTGACCCTTGTTTAGCTGGGAGGGAACTTTCAAAGAATAAGTTTGGTAAAAAATTCAAAACAAGAGCTAACATTCTGTTTTACAAAAAATAAAGCCACCTCTTTGTTATCTCTACTAATTATTTTTAAAAGAGTAAACCCATATTCCATTCCTCATCTTAAAAGGCACTTATCTCTAAACAAAAAATAATGGTATAGATTATATATGAGTGACTACCATAGGAGATGAGTTGTGTCTAGTCTCCTAAGAAGAATAATATGTTTCTCAGATATGACCTAGTGAATGCAATGCAGGAATAAAGGTATTGAACGGCACTATGGGAGAAAAGTGGCAGAAGAAACAAAACATTCCAAAATGATTCTTAAAGATATTGACTCAAGGCCAAGTGTTCTTGTATTTTTGTATTATGTCTTTAAATGTATCCATCTGTGTAATGCATGTAATGGGGGCATTTTAATATGCAGTACATTATATTGTAAATTACTTATGTTCATGTTAACTTCGGTTTTTATAAGACCTAATCAAATCCTTTGAGTTTTAGAAAAACAAGCCATATTCTAATAAAATGAAAGAAATAACTTCGGTTTTTTTCCCCTAGATCTAGGAAAGCATAACCTCCTCTTTTCAACATTTAGAGTATAAAAATAAATAACCCTTTTGGCATCAATTATATTTAAAAATATTTCAACGACCCAAATACACTAAACATACTACTTGGGAATACCTAGGACATTTCATGCCCATCTGATTTTTTTTTTTAGGATTCCCTATACTCAAAATGCTTCTGTCACGTTTTCTAAGTTCAAAATGTTTGTCATTTTCAAGATCAAATCTCTTCTCCTTTGTAAAGACTCCCCTTGTTCCCCAGTCAGGATGACTTGCTCATTTCTATGAGCAGTCATGGTTGTGTATCCCTCCATTATCTCATCAACAACTTGTAAGCCTTGTTATAAGTACAGATGTTTCTCCCTTTTGGCTGTAGGTGTCATAGGAGTAGGGTCAACATCACGGCCCCTACTTCTCTCAGCACAGTGTCTGACATTCATTAATTAATTCATTCATCCAGCAACAATCTATTGCATGTCTACCATTTGATGCCATGGAATGAACAGGAGGGTAAAAAAGTCACAGGGAAAAATTAAAAAGCTAAATTTTTAATGTTGTCAGTAGAATTTTACAAGCCAGGAAAGTTTTTAGAAAATGAAGAGAAAGATATTGATACAGACCAGATTTACTGAAAACATTAACGTAAGCCTTCTATCACAGAACTGATTTATTTTTGTAAGCAATGTATGTGCTTCTGAGTTAAGGATCTCTTCTGCTACTTTGACCATTTTATGGGATCTGAGACCTTTGTGGCTTGTATATAAAAAGTTGGTAGACTCAGAGTAAGTAAAATAAATCTAATCGGTGTTTATTTTCAAAAGAAAACATGAATCAGCAGTAAAAATTTAGAGGAAGGAAAAAGACAAAAACTACTTTTTCATGGCAAAGGCCTGACGTCCAACTTCAAGCTAACTGTCAAGCTAACTGCATGGATTCTTAGAAAAGAGCATGTTCCCTTTTGAAACTTTCTATTAAAACAAAGCATATTTCTGTCTCAATATATACACTGCACCTAGATTTACTTCAAATACCATTTTTGTGAATGTGCTCTTATGAAACACCTGAATTCTTTCTTTAGCATTGAATTGAATTTTTCAGAGCATCACTGCTAATACTCACACAATGTATATGTAGTAAATCAAGGATTTATACTCATGCAAAGATTATGTATATTGTATCATCATACTATATACTTATCAAGGCCATGCCTGTAACTGTCGATTATTGTAGTGAATTATAATAATGAGGGAAAATAAATGAGAAGGTGCTTATCAAAGATATCATTCTATAGAAAAAGGTTCTTACCTGCAAAATCTTTAATATAGATTTTAAAAACTGTTCTTGAAATAGTATATTATTGATAATCACAATGTTCTGAGGCATCAACACAATTAAGTTTCTTGATTTTTTTTTTGTGAACTAGAGTAACTATTCTCTGTCCTATTGACATTAACCTGGCTTTGTAGAATCCATAGTTTCAAAACTAGAGGTGGGGGTTAGGAGTGGAAATACCTTTCTAGCATAACTGATAAAGTGATAGCAGCAAGGGAATGTGAAGTATGTAAGTCTTACATATGGTAGCATTGAATATCCTCTCCCTTGGAAATGGAGTAGCAAAAGGAGCAGTATGCATGTGTGCACACATATGTGTATATTTATGTGTGTGTGTTTGATTGAGATATTACTTGACTGCAAATTAGAGCCCCTTGTATCAGCAAACTTTTCCTATGTAACAAACCACTGCAAAATTTAGTGTCATATAACAATAAGTAATTATTTCTAAAAATAAAATTATTTTTCTTGAACAGTTTTTGATAGGGCAATTCTAAGTTGATATTTTGTTCCATTCTGTCCTCTCATGTCTTTCTCAATGCCAGGCCTCCTTGTCTTGTCCATGGAAACTTCAAGCATGCTTTACACCCCACAGTCCATTACCCACAGAATACGGATGTGATTTCTGATTTTATGCAAGGGTATTGAATGCTCAACTTAATTTGTAAGAATTCTCCAAAACAATTAACTTCACAAAACTGAGTCCTCTTCTGTACCGATGTTTCAAAATCACAGAAAGCCACTAATTATTAAAATTATATATCTCTACTTGCCCTGTGGCTTTACTGTTTTGTTTTGTTTCCAAGACTTCCTCCTCTAATCTGTCACTGGTCACTCTCCCTAAACGTTTCCAAATTTTTTCCTGAAGTCTGTCACTTCCTTCACACCTGGCCCCTGATGGAGCACAGATAAGCCTTCCTTCCCCATCCTCTAGAAAATTCAATACACAATCTTAGGTGGGGACTGATTCTGCCACTCTTCTCAGGGTCCCCATCAACCTTTTTTTTTTAAGAGACAAGATCTCCCTTTGTTTCCCAGGCTGGCAATGGCATCAAATTCTAGGGCTCAAGGGATCCATCCTCTCGCTTCAGTCTCTCAAGTAACCAGGACTACAGGTGAGCACCACTGCACCAACTTTCCCCGTCAACTTTTAACAAACTTTAGTCCATTTCAATTTTTAAGAGTAGGGCATACTGAATCTATTCATTTTCAAAACATTATCAAAACACTTTATTTAATACTTAACAGTGTCTAGCACATAGAATTGCAACCTGTATTCATTTCATTCATTCATTAGGGACAGTCTCTAATAGTCTACATATGGCACCTCACAGCCTCTGCTCTACACCACTCACCCACCACTTTCTTGTCTCTAGAGAATGATCTCATTAAGTCTCCCTGTGGAAGTCCTTTAAGATGAGATAAACTTTTCAAAGCAGACCAGGGTTGGGCACAGTGACTCACGCCTGTAATCCCAGCACTTCAGAGGCCAACACAGGAGAACTGCTTGAGCCCAGGAGTTTGAGACCAGCCTGGGTGACATAGTGAGACCTTATCTCTACAATAAACCAAAAAATTAGCCAAGCATGGTGGTGCACATCTGTAGTCCCAGTTACTCAGAAGGCTGAGGAGGGTGGATTGCTTGAGCCTAAATGGTCGAGACTGCAGTGAGCCATGATTGTGCCACCGCACTCCAGCCTAGGTGACAGAGTGAGATCCTAACTCAAAAAACAAAGAATAAATAAAAATAAATAAAACTCTCAAAGCACACCAGGCCAGTTAATGGTAAGCCACACCTCAGCCAGAGTTATTCTGGAAGCCGTCTCTGCCTGCACAACCAAGAAAACAGCAAGCACAGTTCATGGCAAACCATCCTCTGCCCAGAAAGTGCCTGGGTTTGGGCCACCCGTGTGTTTAATCCTCTCAGGTTATCCTTTCATGGTGTCCAATCAGATGAAAATGACACAATATCTCCCTTTTATTGGTGAGAGGTTTTTTTTCTTCCATGGAAGTTACTTGAAGATTCTTCACATATTGTTAATTAAAACAAGCGAAAGATGGAATGCAACCTGCTTCAAACATTTTCATTTAAATCTACATTTCATGAAATTAATCCACTCCTAAATATACAGTTGTTTGAAATTAATAGCTTACAATCTGAAGACTGAGGAATATTTTCTAAAGGTGCTTGTGTGTTGAAGTATAAAGTATAATTCTGGGCCGGGCACAGTGACTTATGCCTGTACTCTCAGCCCTTTGGGAAGCTGAAGTGGGAGGATCACTTGATCCAGGAGTTCAAGACCAGCCTGGGCAACATAGCAAGATCTCATCCCTACAAAAAGTAAAAAAATTAGCGAGGGATGGTGGCATGTACCTGTAATCCCAGATACTCAGGAGGCTGAAGTGGATCACTTGAGCCCAGAAGGTAGAGGCTGCAGTGAGCCAAGATCCTACCACTGCACTCCAACCTGGGTGACAAAGTGAGACCGAGATTCAAAAAAAAGTAAAAATAAAAACAAAGTGTAATTCTGGACGAAGTTAATGTCTAGTGCTATGTGTATTCATTTCTAGACACGGTTAGAAGCTGTGTAGCAAAGCTGTTCTTCACCTGCTCCCTGAAGGGCCATTACTGCCTCTACAGTAAATCCAGCTTTATTCTCATTAGCCAGGAGCCTCAACCATGGATCCAGATCATGTTTCTGTTTCAGCAGGTATGTATCATTTGTGTTCAACAGGTTCCTTAATGTGCTGCTGGAGTGAGTTTATGATAATTTTTATTGAATTCCTTGGCCAAAGTCAACATGCAGATAACGACAACACATATACATTTCATTAATCATTTTCACTGTAGATTTTCTATATTTTAAGATAGTTTCCTTATAAAAGACCCTGGATTAATCAGTAGTCCAAACCTATTATTATTCTTGCATATTCTTTGCTTTTAAAAAGAATGGATCAGGTGCAGTGGATCATGCCTATACCAGCACTCTGGGAAGCTGAGGCGGGAGGACTGCTTTAGCCCAGAAGTTCAACACCAGCCTCAAACATAGTGAGACCTCATCTCTACAAAAAAAATTAAAATATTAGCCAAGCTTGGTGGCATGCACCTGTAGTCCCAGCTACTCAGGAGGCTGAGGCAGAAGAATTGCCTGAGCCCAGTAGGTTAAGGCTGAGGTGAGCTATGATCATGCCACTGCACTCCAGCCTGCGGAAGTGCAACAGAATGAGACTCTGCCTCGAAGGAGGAGGAGGAGGAAGAGGAGAAGGAGAGAGAGGAAGGGGAGAAGGAGGGAGAGGAAGAGGAGGAGGGGGAGGAGAGGAAAAAGAAAGGAGGAGGAAGAGGAGGGGGAAAAAGAAGAGGAGGAGGAGAAAGAGGAATAAAAAGAAGAATGAATGAAAGGGAAAATGCCTTTGGTTAAACAACAACCAAAAAACAAAACAAAACAAAAAAACAGTTTATTTGTAGAATGGCTTTCCTTACGTAGAGCTAGCCTTTATTTCGCTAGAGCCTTCCAATCTCCAGTTAATGCTAATATCAATGTATTCTTTTTAGCATTAACATACTGGAATGCCACTTTTTTACTATAGTGTATATATAGGTGGAATTACATAAGGAGCAACTTTCAATTTAACCATGAAGAATTTGATGCAAAGATATTAGCATAAAAAGAGATTTTTATGTGTGAATCATTGTCTTGGATGCATTAAACTCCCACATAAAATTTGAATGTTAGATTATAAAATGTTAGAAATAGACGGAATCTTGTACATCATTTTTACAGATAATAAAACTGAACTCAGACCATCTGACTCCTGACCTAGTGATCTTTTCATTGTTGCACATGTGTTGAAAAATAAAATGAGGGATGCAGCTAGGAGCAGGGAGGGAAAAGGCAGAAAAAAACAAAACGCAAATGTTATAACAGGGTTGAAAATTAAGCCAAGTGATAATGATAAGATAGCTTGTTTTACTTTTGTTAATAAAATATTTCTATAATAGCTCCTACAAAAGTCACCAAGCAGAGAGTTGTATTTCTTTATAAAGTCAGGTTTACTTAGGAAAAAAAAATGAATGTTAACCCTGAGTATACCATAATCATAAAGTGAAACTATAGTAATTAAGAAAAAAGTCAAATTGAACATGCCTTAGGAATACCTTTTTTAATAGTGATTCTTAAGAACACTTAATAACATCTCATAGAGAACTCACATTTTGATATGAACCAAATTATACCCGAATATTAAAAAAGCATTAATTTTTCTTCCTTTTCTTGAGATAATGACCTTATTATTCTTCTACTTATATTTTTCACACAGTTTCCATCAGTGATTTTGTATTTGGTTTCATCTTTGGCTTTGTTCATAACATTTGCCAGTTTTCTGACAGCAAACCAAGAAAACTTTTTTTTTTTTTTGCCCCTCAGTCTTATTTTATTGACTTAGTTTGATTCTTTGTCTTTCTCTTTAAGCAGAATCACCAAAAAGCATCTGCTTATGCTACATTTCTTCTGTGTTCATTCTTCTATAATGGTTGCTTTCTTTCTTTTTCTTTTTTTTGAGTTGGAGTCTCACTCGGTCGCCCAGACTGGAGCGCAGTGGCCACTCCCGGCCACCGCAGACTCGACCTGCTGGGCTCCGGTGATCCTTCCTCCTCTGCCTTCCGAGTAGCCGGAATTACAGGCATGCGCTACCACGCCCGGCTGATTTTTTGATTTATTGTAGAGATGAGGTCTCGCTGCCCAGGTGGGTCTTGAACCCGTGGGCTCAGGCAGTCCACTCACCTCAGCCTCCCAAAGGCACAGGATTACAGGTTGAGCCACCGAGCCCGGCTGGTTGCTTCTTTTTATACACCTTTGATATTGTGGGTGGATTCAGACTTTGGGGTAAATAAAAATCAAACTTCGACTTGACAATTACAAACCCAGCACTAATCTTGTGTCCTGGGCTAGTCTCTCTTTTCTGTCAACTTCATGCATTAATGGAGTTCTCAAATTCACAGATTCCAGTCTAAATGCCCTTCTTTAGATTGGTGATTCATTAAATCAGGTCCTCTTCTTCTTTAAATGAAAAATTGTGTGCTGCATAAGTTTCTGATAATAGTGAAGAAATTAAATTCCTAAATGTGTCCCCTTTTATGGGTTGCATAGTCAATCTATTACTGCTCTTAAACTTTTTAAACCTGTGAACCACTTATTTGAAGTTTAAGACTCTCCATCTTTTCCCACTCGGTATTAGAAACAAGTCATTTAGATAATAATAATTAGTTTTTCTGAAAAAAAAGTGTATTAATCTGTGTTCACTAAATAGAAGCTTTGAATACACAGACTTAAAGAGTCTCATAAGCCAATGCTTACATAGTTATTGACAAGAAGATAAGATTTTATAAGTCAATCTCATTATTTTACCATACAGCATACATAAAGGGTAATACATATGGCATAATAGGCAGTGTAATGGTATTTTATACACTTTATAGTTATTCTGTGTGTTTTTATAAAAATTATTCCTTTCAACTGAAAGGCTTCTCACAATTATAGGTGTAACATTATAACATGTAAGTGATTATTAGACATATTGATCAGTAAATATACAAACACAAATTTAAATCTTCCTTTGAAAAGTTGATTTCATTGCCTGAGTAAAACATAAGCAAATGTGATTTTCTCTACATTAACACTCTTATTGTTCAACACTTAAAGAGAAATTATCTTAAAGCTTTAAGAATATTCACTCAATATACATTTAGGATTAAAAGTGTTTTTGTGTTCCCCCCACACCCGCTCACACTGGTCATATTTGAGGAGTTACACAATGAATTCTTAGTTATTTAATTTCTGTTCTTCATTATCTACTCTGTATAAATAGACTTGATTTTTGTATTTTATTTTAATTTTATTCCTTGATTTCCAGATCTTTGATAAAATACATGAATATTTATATTAACTACATTTCACTTAAGTAACATTATTGGGAAATCATTGAGATAAACACTGTGTTACAAAAGTCAAGCATATTTATAGAGATCGTTGTCAACTGCCTTGAAAATCCTATTAAATAATTTAAATTTTCTGTTAAAAATAAAAGGCCTAAAATACATAGTTGATCTTTAAGATAGATCTTTTCTGGCCGGGTATGGTGGCTCACACCGATACTACCAGCACTTTGGGAGGCTGACATGAGAGGACTGCCTGAGCCCATGGGTTTGAGACCAACCTGGACAACTTGGCAAGACGTCATCTCTGTAATAAATAAATAAATAAATTCGCTGTGTGTGGTGGTATGTGCCTGTAGTTCCAGCTACTTGGAAGGCTGAGGTGGAACAATCACCTGACTCCAGCAGGTCAAGGCTGCAGTGGCTGTGAGAGTGCCACTGCACTCTAGCCTGGACGACAGTAAGACTCCCACTCAAAAAAAAAATATATCTTTTTATTGTTTCATTTAAATTTAAATCATGTCAAAGTTTAAACCAATCCTAAATAATGCCTTGAAATCAAACAATACTGTGGGTAAGAGATGACGTGTTATGATTCTGTCTCTAATACCCTTTAGAGCCTGTTTCCTGAGCCCCTGTCCATACAGAGTCGCTCTGTGCAATTCCTTCGAGCTCTGTGGGAGAAGACCCAAGCAGGGGATGCTCACAGCTTTGAAAGAGCCATGTTGGAGTCCACGTTTCCACAGCAGAAGGTAAATGCTTCTTTTTTAGTCATGTTATTTTATGCCAAGATCCAAGATTGCCGTGAAACAGTTTGCCTTAAAAACAAACAAACAAACAAAACAACTTCAGATTCTTCCTTCTTTCCTTTACCTTCTTTTATCATTATCAGAAAAAGTTTTTAACAATTTTTTGAGTTGGGGTCTCACTTGGTCACCCAGTGGGGAGTGCAATGGCACAAGCACAACTCACTGCAGCCTCTGGGCTCAGACAATCCTTCCGCTTCAGCCTCCCGAGCAGCTGGGACTACAAACATGCACTAGTTAAAAAAAAATTTTGTAGCAACCACATCTTGCTATGTTGCCCAGGCTGGTCTTGAACTCCTGGGCTCAAGCAATCCTCCTGCATCAACCTCCCAAAGTGCTGGGATTACAGGAATGAACCACTACGCTGGTCCTCATTATCTGAATAACTTAATAAGTAATGATTTTCATATGGTCCCACAGTGGACTCAGGAGAGAGTGGTTTTTGAATACACCTTTTGAGGTTCATAGACTAACACAATAAAACCCACCCAGTACCACACAAAAACTGCATGCACTGTACAAAACAGAAACCATTTTGCACCTGGGTGCTGTTACTTGCATCTGTAGTCCCAGCTACTCAGGAGGAGGATCACTTGAGGCTAGTGGTTCGAGACTAGTCTGAACAACATAGCAAGACCCTGTCTCTATAAAAATTTAAAAATTAGTGGGTCATGGTGGCCCGCACCTGTAGTCTCAGCTACTTCAGAGGAAACAGGAAGGGAGCTTGAGCCCAGGAGTTTGAGGCTACACTGAGCTATGATCGCACCACTGCTCTCCAGCCGGGGCAACAGAGTGAGATCCTGTCTCCTAAAAAAAAAAAATCACATTTTTACAAAAGAAAACTGTAGACCAAGGGTTTGACAAGGAAAGAGCAACCTGGAATCATACTTCAGGTTCTTTGGTGCTTTTCATGACTTCCCTCCATACATCCTCTCATTCCTTTGTCCTCTGCAATTACCACAAAACAAGCAAATGAAGATAAGGTGGGTAGGAAGAGAGAGAACATGGTCAGGGTGAGAAAGAGCTCCACTGAGGCAGGCAAGTGTGATGTGAGACACAGAGCATTTTAGAAGTATGAAAACAAGCACAGTTGACAGACCTCCTGGGCAGGCAGCCAAATGAGGACAGACCAGAGTGTGGAACTAGACCCCCCGACTCAGAGTGAAATGGGCAGTGAAGGTACACTAAGGAGGTCAGATGTCCCTATGAGAAGAGTGCCTTGAAATAACAGGGAATGATTAGAGGAAGACCAACTGGAGACAGGAAGACTTCTTAGAAGGCTAGTAGGTTTGTCAGGTAGTAAATGAAGGTGTTGGGGGTTTGAATGTATGTGTCCCTCCAAAATTCATATGTGGGAACTTAAAGCTCAATGGGATTATATTAAGAGGTGGGGCATTTAAGAGGTGATTAAGTCATGAGAGTGGAACCCTCAAGAACGGGATAAACAACGGTATAAGAAAAAGCTTTCAGGAGTTTGATACCAGCCTGGACAATATAACGAGATCCTGTCTCTACAAATAAATAAATAAATAAATTAATTAATTAACTGCATGGTGGTCCCAGTTACTTGAGAGGCTGAGGCTAGAGGATCATTTGAGCCCAGGAGGTCAAGGCTGTGGTGAGCCATGATTGTGCTGGTATACTCCAGTGTGGGCAACAGAGTGAGACTCAAACTCAAAAAATACATACATACATAAGTAAACAAAAGGGCTGGAAGGAACTAGCTAGACCCTTTGCCCTTCTGCTTTCCTCCATGTGAGGATATAGCATTCAAAGTGCTATACTGGAAACAGAGATCAGGCCCTCACCAGACCCTGAACCTACCTGTTCCTTGATCTTGGACTTCCCAACCTCCAGAACTGTGAGAAATAAGTTTCCATCATTTACAAATTACCTAGTTGTATGTATTTTGTTACATCAGCATAATTGACTAAGAAACAAGGGATAAAACTGGAATTTGTAGGAAAACGATGAATTTGAGAGCTATTAAGGAAGTCAGATCAACGGGACTGAGTAAGGAAAATGGAAGAATCCAGGATGACTCCAGGTACGTCACTGGGCCACATCGATGATAACATAATCCTGACAAAGATAAATCACAAAGGAATCTGATAGGGCAGATGAAGATAAAGCATTCTGGTTTCCATTTTGAACCCGAGCTGTGTGTATGGATAAACAGATGGTGATGTCAGTGTGGACTTCAAGAAGACAGCATTGACTGGAGATAGGGACCCAGGAGTCACAAGGCAGCACCTGGTGTCATGGCAAAAGACTAGATCGTTCAAGGGGAATATGTATGTTGAGAGAGGAGAACAGTTACTGATGTTTTCTAGTATGTATTACCATCTTCTCTCTTGAAACTCTTCCCATATTCAAAGATTCTGATTATTCTTATTTTGCCTTCAAGAAAACCCAAAATAACATATTAGATGCTTACTGAACAAACCAGAGGTTCAGAGAATATTTGCTAATGGTTTCTGTCCTTGTTTTACTATTGAGAAGAGGGACAAGCATACTAGTATTAAATAAATTCAAAGTACAAGCAAGTAGCAAATCAACTGATCAGAAACTGATATCTTGCAAAACTAATGCAGTATTTCTTAAGTGCTGAAGAATTATAATGGGATGAGAAGTGGGTGTGATTAATCAGAAGTATATTTATAATTGTCTGTAAGACACTAAAGACACATCCAACTATTGCATCACTATTTTTTTGGCTTTAGTTTGAGAATTCAGCATGTAGTATTAAAAATAAAGGAAATGCCACAATTGCATCAGTGTAAAGTAAAATGGAATGCTTTGCACATTTCATTCAAATTTTCAGCTGTAGCATCATGTTTCAAGACAATGCCTCAAGTTCTCATAAATTTTTCATTGTGAACTGTATTTTAACTAGAGGCAACTAGTAAATTAAAACTTGGCAGGCTGCTTCAAATCCTAGGAGATTAAAAAAAAAACTTGGCAAACTAGTTGTGTGCATACTCACACGTATACTTATTCATATTTCTTCTACTTTATACCAATAAATATTTCCCTAAGGGAAATTTAACTGTAAACCAAATTTTTAAAATTTTTTAAGTTTTCATAATTTGGCATATTCATGAGTAATAGAAAAAACTTTGAAATATCTGGACTGTACATTATGTGGCAGAATTATCTGCCCAGGTCTTTTTCAAATTGATTGTCTCCTATTTTTTATGAAGTGTACTGAATTCAAAATAGCTGAGAGAATGGTGTGAGGTCTGCTTTATTTTCACGATAAGTGCCAGTATAGACATACATTAGTGATTTGAAAGAGATGGCTATGTGTGTATCTGTTGCTGTGGTGGAGTCTCACTACAGTCAAGTGGATCCAGGTACACAAGGGAGAACAAAGAAACTTCTGAAAAAAACACTTGAGTATTTAGAATATAACAATCTGGAAGATATGAAGGTAAGTTTGCTATTGTGGTTGCTTTTTAGAATTTTAGAACTGAAAATTGTCAGTAAGCTGTGTATTAAATTGCAAACTGCTTGAGGGCAGGGATTTTGTTCGCCATGTTTGCCATTGTATTGCTTGGTACACACCAGGTCCTCAATAAATTTTCATTGGAGAAGTTAAAATAAATAAAGAAGTTTAAAAAAATCCTATCATTGACTGGGTGCAATGGCTCATGCCTGTAATCCCAACACTCTGGGAGGTTCAGATGGGAGGAGTGCTTGAGCCCAGGAGTTGGAGACCAATCTGGGCAACATAGCAAGACCTCCCTCATCTCTAGAAAAAAAATCACAAAGTTAGCCAGGTGTGTTGGCGGCACGCTGGTAATCCCAGTTACTGGGGAGGCTGAGGCAGAATGATCGCCTAAGCCCAGAAGGTCAAGGCTGAAGTAAGCTGTGATCATGCCACTGTACTCCAACTTGGGTGACAGGGTGAGACCCTGACTCAAAAAAAAAAGTTCTGTTATTATCCAAATGTTAATGTTAAAATTGAAAGCAAAGGTCAGTGGCAGATCTAGAGCTGGAGTGCATACCCTGGTAACATCAGGGCTGACACGAATACACCTGGTGTTTCCCCCCTCTGGCCACAGAGATCTTATTTCCCTGCCTATTAAAGTAAGTCGTGGACACGTGACTTGCTTCAGCCAATGGACAGTGAGAAGGGATCTGTGTCACTACAAATAGACGATTTTAAAAGCCAGTGCTGTTCTCTGTGTTCCCTCCCTTCCCCACACAGTGATTGTAGAAGCAAATTTTAAGATTGAGTAGTAGAACGCTAGAAAGAGCCTGGAATTCTGAGCCACCACATAAAGCAATGCTGCTCTAGAGAGCCACTCAGTACTACCGCACACTTTGCATAACAAAGAGACATCTTTTGTTTTGTTAAAAACTGAAGTTCCAGTGTCAGTTTGGCAGCATACCTGCCTTTCTTGATTCCTATACATACCAGAGTAGTTACGCATGTTGGTTCTGAAGCCAGATCACCTGGGTTTAAAATCTGGCTTTGGGAGGCCGAGGTGAGTGGATTGCCTGAGCCCACGGGTTTGAGACCAGCTCGGGCAACTTGGCGAGACCTCGTCTCTGCAATAAAATAAAATTTTTTTAAAAAGTCAAAAAAATTAGCCGGGCATGGTAGTGCTCGCCTGTAGTTCCAGCTACTTGGAAGGCTAAGGTGGAAAAATAGCCGGAGCCTAGTAGGTCGACGCTGGGGTGGCCGGGAGGGTGCCACTGCACTCTGGCCTGGACGACAGAGTGAGACTCCAACTCAAAACAAACAAACAAACAAAAAAAACCTGGCTCTGTTCCTTGCCAGTTCTGTGTCCTTTGTCTCTGTGCCCCAGTTTATCTGTGCCATGGAGATAATGTTAGCACCTCCCTCAGAGAGCTATTTTGAGATTGAATGAGTTAATACATATAGAGCTTGGTGAACGATGGTCACACATTGTGATAGCTCAGTGAATGTTAACTTATATTCTTATTCTGAACTGGCATCTCTCTAACATTCTAAAAAAATAACAAATTCAAATTTGTCTTAGATGCATTAAGAGAAGTTCAGAGTAAAAGTAGAAAAATGAACCTGAATGATAATCTCTCAAGTTATTGTACTTTTCTAATTTGATCCAGTCAACATTGTCAGAAAACATTCTCCAAATTTCAAACATAAATTTTTATTAATATTATAAAATGTAATCAAATTATCACTTGCAAAGTATGTATCAGTCTTGCACAGGAGTTGGAGTGTGAAAATCCTTATGTAATATAATGCTATATTTTTAAGTTAAAAAAATATAAGAAAAGTTTAATATTAGTACAATGTGTCAATTCAATAGTTCAAATGAGAAAAAATATCATCTCTAGTTACTTAAATGGTATTTGATAAAATCCAACAATCATTTTTAATTATCACACATTTTGTATAAAAAATTCATTAATGTCTGTGTCCCTAATTAGACTGGCTTTCCATGAGAACAAATGCTTGTTGTTGTACACCCAGCACCCAGAGTATCTCCTAACATTTCATTGATATGTGATATGTGTTGACTGAATAAAAAAAAAAGTGAGCACTATTACTAACTAGAAATGAAAAGCCATTTTCTTAGCATGATAAACATTTGCCTTATAACAAAAGAAAAATTATGGTTAGTGGTGAACTACTGAAGATGTTTTTATTAAAATATTCAAATAAAATAAGAATACCTACTACAAGCTTTATAATTTAGTATTATCCGAAAGCACGAGCCAACATGAGAATATAACGTTCATGAGCACAAGGGTCTTGTATGTATTAGTCATTACAGAACCCATGGTATCTAAAGAACATGTCTGGCTCATAGTAGGCATAAAAAAAAATAATAATTACCTACTGACAAATAGAACACAATGTGGAAATAAGGATTATACTGTTTGAAATAAGATAAAATCAACATTACCTTTAGATAATATGGGAATAAAAAGATAACTATTAGAATTAATAATAATAGTTTACTGGGCACATTCTAAATGGATTCTGTAATGTGCACTTAATATCAATTCTTTCACTTAATCCCAACAACAACACTGTGAGAAAGATAGCATTATTATTCCCATTTTACAAATGAGAATGGATAAATTTTCTCAATGTCAGAGAACAATGGAGAGAAACAAAACATGAAGAAACATAGTGACATACAAGGTTTCTGACTGGGAATAATAACTATGACAAAGATGTTAATACTTCCTAAGTTAATTAATAGGTTAACCGAGCTCCAATTTAAGTGCTATGAAGATGATTTTTGGAAGTGATAGTAGGATATAGGCAGAAAGATAAGCAGGTAAGAATAGTTTGAAAATTTTTGAGAGGGAGAAAAATAAAACGAGACATTCCTAAATATTAAAACATACTATAAAACCTATAATTATTAAATCATTTCACTTTTATAGAAAGAATTAACATATAAATAAATGAAACAGACTGGTCTAAAAATAGACACAAATATGTACATATAATTGGTTAATGCATATATACAATTGTTTAACTACATATAAAACAAGTTAAATGTTAAAACCTTTTTTTAAAAACCTACAAAAAAGAGAATAATATCAAAACCCTAGGGCTAACATTATACATATAGAAAAAAATTTATACTATAAGAAAAGGAATCCGGGCTTGGTGGCTCAGCCTATAATCCCGCACTTTGGGAGGCTGAAGTAAGTGGATTGCCTGAGCCCATGGGTTCAAGACCCACCTGGGCAACTTGATAAGACCTCATCTCTACAATAAAACAAAAAATCAGCCAGGCGTGGTAGCGTGTGCCTGTAGTTCCAGCTACTTGGAAGGCTGAGGCAGAAGGTTCGCCGGAGCACAGGAGGTCGAGGCTGCACTCCAGTCTGGGTGACAGAGTGAGCATCCACTGCACTCCAGTCTGGGTGACAAAGTGAGACTCCAACTCAAAAAAAAAAAAAAAAGAAAAGGATTGTCAGTAGTGGGAAATTGCTGGGGGGAGGGGAGAGGGATTGGCAGTAGTGGGATTCTGCTGGGGGGAGGTACACCTCATCAACAAGGGTACCTGCATAATGAACATTTGAATACTTTGCCCTGAATTGTACCACACATCTTTAAAACAATAATTTTTTAAAAGGCATTTGCTATGATTAGAAATTAGACAAGGATGCCTGTTATCACCCTCAACATTTAACATGTTACTGAAGGTCCTACCCAATTCAGGAAGACAAGAAAGCCAGATGAGAGTTATAAGGATTTAAACAGAAGAAACCAGAGACAGAAAAAGATAGAGATACAGAAAGAGAGAGAGAGGAAAAAAAGAGAGAGAAAAATTATTGATTGACAAGATTATCTGGATAGAAAATTTTAAAAACTAACTTTCTGGAACTTATAAAAAAGATACATAAAGTTATTTGATATAAGATCAACATATAAATTCAACCATATACGTATACACATTGATTTTCTAATTACCTTTTATAATAGCAATAAAACCTATAAAGGACCTTTAAGAAAAAAATGTTAAATTCTTTAATGATGAAAGTTTAAAAAAAATATTTACATAAAAACTTGAATTGATGGAAAGATATGACCTTCTCATGGTTAGGAACAATCATTATCACACAAATGGAAATGTTCTTCCAAATTAAAATATAAGTACAATTTCATTTTCAAGTACAATAGAAACAGAATTTCTTCAGGGAGTGTGAAAAAGTGATCCTAAACTTAGAATAAACAAAACATTCTGGGGAGGGCTGTCCTAAAAAGGGCCCTGCAAGCAGGAAATAAACCCCTGACACCTCAGACACAAAGCAGAATAGGACATGGCTGCCCTGGAGGCCACAGCAGGCCACTGCTGGAATCCACAGATCAGGTCAGAATGCTCCATGGCTGTGATTCAAGGTGGAAAGAGTGGAGAACTGCATGCTTGTCCCCCTGGAGACAGGGGTCTTTGGAAACCAGAATCCCGACGGAGAGGATGCCTCAAAAGAAATTCCGCTTTCAGTTCTGGTAAGATGGCGACGGCATAGGTGGACTTGTGAGATTCTCCGAACATGAGTTCCCAGAAAGACTTACTTTTCTTCCCCCAACACCCAGCCCACCGCCAGCCTCTCTGGTCTGAGGCCCAGAGACCACCTCTACATGAAACACCACGCAGGGCCGGATATTGCAGCCCCCCAGCTGCTGCTGCTCCACTATACGTAACTCCTGCCTGTGCGGGAGTCTCGGGTCTCAGCTCCTTTCCCGGCTACATCGTCTCGCCCAGCACCCAGCACCAAGCCGCTGGTCAACCAGGGAGGCTCTGGGTGCCCGCCCCTCGGAGATACCAGTCCCATTTCTGGCTGAAGTACCCTGTGAGGGGCCCAGGGTCACCCTCGCCGCTCACTGCCTGCCCTTTGGAGCTTTTGAGCTCTGGAGCTCTGGGCCCACCCTGGCTGAGGCACTCAGTGTTTGACCCATGCTTTTGTAAGGGAACAGCATACCTTAAGGAGGTGCTGATTGGAGGCTCTCAGCTCCAGAGGAGGAAACTCCCGACCCCCTCCTTCACCCCAGCCTGCTGGTGGCACCTCGGACCCAGCGCCCAGCTGTGCAGCTGATCCCGGTGCCTCCCACAACACTACAGTCCACCATAGTGGATCAAACAGGGACCCAGACGAGTGGAGAGAAAAGATCCGCGAAAGTGAAACTGCCACCTCGCCATTCTCCAGGCAGAGATTTGCACTGCCCTGCCCACCTTCCACCAGCCTCCACCTCAGTTCCTAAGGTAACGTTGCTAAACAGGAGACAAAGCCCCTCCCCTACGCCAAATCAGACAAAGGCAACGAAGCAATGCAGACCTCCCAGGCAGCAGGCTAAAAAAAACAAACCCAACCTGCAAGTAAATCTAGCTGCCTGTAACGAAAACAGAGGGGAGAGGCTAGAGATCAGAGCTGAAGAGAACTTAGACCCTCAGGAAAGATTCCAGAGCTACTCTGATCTCTTATTTTAACTTTTGATTTTATCATTTTGTGTGTTTGTTTTGCTCACTTTTGTTTGCTTTCTGACTTACACAATCTGTTTCACGATTTTATTGGTCTGATTCTGTGTAGCTACCAGTATTCTTTAGGGAATTTTTCTTGCATGTTTTTTTCACTTTTCTCTGGCCTTGTGTCTCTCTTTCACCTGTTAGTTGGTATGTATGTCTGTTTTCCCTCTCACTCTTCTCTCTTTCTAACTTCCTATTGATTCGTCCTTCCTCCATTATTTTCCTCTTTTGTACCTCCTTTTGATCCAGGGACCAAACCTACATCCTGCTGCACAGACAGATTGTAAGGCAGTGGGAAATAAGTTCCAATGTGCTCATACACCTGTTGGTGGATGCTGGAATCAGCATATAGATTCTGAATCACAGCTTCCCCCTCAATTAAACCCCAAAACTGCAAAAAGTACAGCCTGCAGCCCACACTCCAACCTCAAAAGTGAACAAAGCCAGAGGACCCTCATAAGGAAGAACATGAGATTGCACAAGCAAAACAAAAGCAACACTCCCTTACCTGAAAAACAGAATTTAAAGAAGGGGAGGGAAAGGGGGAGAGAGAAAAATTTACACAAATGAAGAAAAACCAAAAGAAGAATATGGGTCTCCCCCAGACCCCTGGGAGGGCAGCCACCGAGAAAACTGACTTTGCAATGCAAACAATGAAGAGCCCCCAGAATGACTGGTCTCAAACTACAAACCTAGATATCAAGACATTAATGGAGAGATTAAAAAGAAGTGAGGAGAAACAAGAAGAAACTAGGAAGGAGCTGATATCTGAGATAACAGTAATAAAGAATACTGTGAATGAAATAAATAACAAACTGATAGCATGGAAAGCAGAATTACCCAAGCAGAAGAAAGAATCTCAGAGCTTGAGGACCAAAATATAGAAATAACCCAAACTCTTAAAAACACAGAAAATAAGCTCAAAAAGACAGAACAAAACCTTCAAGAGATGAGTGATTACTTCAAGAGACCAAATCTAAGAGTAATTGGCCTTCCTGAGGTAGAAAGAGAGACAGAGACCACACTGGAACAAACTTTCCATGAGATCATTCAAGAAAACTTCCATTCTCTAATCAGTGATGCAAAAATTCAAACACAAGAGATTCAGAGAACCCCTGCAACACAACAAATGAGAAGACCAACTCCTAGATACATAATAATTCGCCTAAACAAAGTAAGCATAAAAGAAAAAATCCTAAAGGCAACAAGAGAAAAAGGCCAGATCACTTACCATGGAAGACCAATTAGAATAGCAGCAGATTTATCTACAGAAACCCTGCAGGCTAGGAGAGCTTGAAGCCCTATCTTCAAAGTCCTAAAAGATAAACAATTTCAACCAAGAATAACCTACCCAGCCAAGTTAAGCTTCATCAGAGAGGGAGAATTGAAATCTTTCCCAGATATCCAATCCCTAAGAACTTATGCTGCCACCAAACAACCGCTACATGAAACACTTAAGAAAGTACTAAACACAGAAGAAAAAGAAGCAACGTTCTTTACAAGAGTACAGGAAAAAGAATAAAATACACATGAACCAACCCCCAAACTAAAAGAAAGACTAAAAGCCAAGTAAGAACAACAACTCTATAAGAACTCTATGATAGGGAAGAACTCTCACATTTCAATAATTAGCCTGAATGTGAATGGACCAAATGCACCACTGAAAAGACATACAATGGCAAAATGGATAAAATATCACCAAGCAACAATATATTGCCTTCAAGAGACCCATCTCACAAGAAAGGACATGCACAGACTCAAAGTAAGAGGACAGGAAACAAATTTTCAGGCAAATGGAACACAAAAGAAAGGAGGAGTCACAAAACTAATTTCAGACAGAATACCATTTAAGCTATCAAAAATTTAAAAAGATACAAACGGCCACTACATGATGATAAAAGGTTCATTCCATCAACAAGAAATATCTATCCTAAACATATATGCACTCAACATAGGTGCGCCAACTTTCATAAAGCAACTTCTAGGAAAACTAAAGAAAGATATTGACTCTAACACCATCATAACTGGGGACTTTAATACCCCACTCACAACCCTAGACAGATCATCAGGACAAAAAATCAGCAATGAGATCCGGAACCCCAATGTGACTCTTGACCAAATGGACTTAATTGATACCTACAGAACACTCCATCTAAAGACCACAGATTACACATTCTACTCATCACCGCATGGAATGTATTCTAAGATCGACCACATAATTGGTCATAAATCAAGCATAAGCAAATTTAAAGGACTGAAATTTTACCATGCACTTTCTTGGACCACAGTGGAATAAAAATAAACATTAATGCCGGGCTTCGTGGCTCAGCCTGTAATCCCGCGCCTTTGGGAGGCTGAGGTGAGTGGATTGCCTGAGCCCGAGGGTTCAAGACCCACCTGGGCAGCAAGACCTCATCTCTACAATAAATTAAAAAACCAGCCAGGTATAGTAGCGCATGCCTGTAATTCTGGCTACTTGCAAGGCTGAGGTGGAAGGAACACCGAAGCCCAGCAGGTCAAGGCTGCAGTGGCCGGGAGCAGCCACTGCACTCCGGTCTGGGTGACAGAGTGAGACTCCAACTCAAAAAAAATAAATAAAATAAAATAAACATTAACACCAACAAGGTCCCCCCAAAACCCACAAAGACATGGACACTAAACAGCATGATGCTAAACAACTCCTGGGTCAATGATGAAATCAAAACAGAGATCAAAAGATACCTGAAAACAAATGAAAATGAAGAAACATCTTACAAAAATCTCTGGGATGCCATGAAATCTGTAGTAAGAGGGGGATTTATATCCCTACAAACGCACGTGAAGAAAATGGAAAGATCACACATTAACAGCCTAACAAGCCACCTAAGGAAGCTGGAAAAGCAAGACCACAAAAACCCTAATTTCAGCAGAAGAATCCAGATCACCAAAATAAAAGCCCAAATCCAGGACATAGAAGACAAAAAGACAATACAAAAAAAAAAAAATCAATGAAACAAAAAGCTGGTTCTTCAAAAGGATAAACAAGATCGATGGTCCCCTATCTAGACTGACCAAGAAAAAGAGAGAAAAAAACCAAATAAGCACAATCAGAAACACAAAAGATGAAGTCACGTCTGACCCTGAAGAAATACAAAAGATCATTAGAGACTAATACGTACACTTGTATGGAAACAAACTTGAAAACCTTAAGAAAATGGAGAACTTTCTGACATCACACAACCTGCCTAGGTTGGAACAAGAAGAAATTGAGACCCTAAATAGACCAATAACAATCAAAGAAATTGACTACATAATAAGAAAACTACCTATAAAAAAAAAGCCCTGGTCCAGATGGCTTTCCAGCAGAATTCTACAAGACATTTAAGAAGGAGCTGATACCAATCTTACTGAAGGTATTCCAGGTGATTGAAAAAGATGGAACTGTCCCCAAATCATTTTACGAAGCTAACATCACATCGATACCCAAACCAGGTAAAGACCCAACAAAGAAAAAGAACTACAGGCCAATATCTTTGATGAACATAGATGCTAAAATTCTCAACAAGATCCTAGCAAACC